>NC_068935.1:45960228-46153598 GCF_023091745.1 Budorcas taxicolor | reverse complement strand
TTAAAATGTATATACACTTTACAATTTGTTAGTTACTGTCATATTTTCCTATAAAATGGTGTCAATTTATATTCTCACAGTGTTCAAAAACATTTGTTTCCTTATATTCTTGCCAACACATTTTTATTTTTGCCAGTATGACTGGAGAAATAATGTAGAGTTTTAATTTGCCTTTTACAATTATTAGTATTGTTTTAAATGCACATAGGACAGTTTTATTTCTTATTCCTTTAAAGTGTTTGTTTCTTGTCTTTGTGGACCTGTAGTTCTTAATATAACATCAACAATGATAGGGTAACATCTTTAGAACACCTGACAATGTGCCAGGAATACTTTAAGTGCGTTATATATTTATTATTTCATTTATTCTTCACAAAAACCCAAAAAGGAAGACCATACATTATCTCTATTCACCTGACAACATAACTGAAGTACAGAATGGTGAAGTAACCTGCCCAAGGTCATATAGTAAGTGGCTACATTGGAATTTGAGCCCTGGGAGTTTGACCCACAACTTACTCTCATAATTGACATTGAATTTGTAGGTTAATTTGTCAAGAATTGGTATCCTTACTCTGTTTATTTATTTGTGGCTTTCCTGGGTCTCTGTTGCTGTGCGTGGCCTTTCTCTAGTTGTGGTGCTTCTCATTGCAGCAGCTTCTCTTGTGGAACACAAGCTCTAGGGTGCTCTGGCTTCAGTAGTTGAGGTGCAGCATCTTAGTTACCCCCATGGTATGTGGAATCTTCTGGACCAGGGATTAAACCTGTGTCCCCTGCATTGGCAGCTGGATTCTTATCCACTGCACCACCAGGGAACTCAATACCCTTACTCTCTTTTAGTCTTCCATGACCACTTATTCATGATCTCCATTTGTTTAGATTTTTAAGATAACTTTCATTTAAAATTTTTATAATTTTATATGTAATGGTCTTGCACAACTCTCATTGGACTATTCTAGGTATCTAAGATTTTTGTTGCCAGTATCAAAGATACTTAACATTTTGACTGCATTTATAACTGTCGCTAGTGTGTAGAAATATCAATATTTTTTTTTTTACATCAACACCCTTTCAGCAGTGTATCTGAACCCGCTTATTAGTTCCAAAATTTTTTGACTCTGTTCTCTTGGTTTTCTATGTAGGTAAACTTGTCTTGATTAATACTTGTCCTATTTTCTTCCTTTCTAAATCTAATAACTTGTTTCTTTGTTGTTGTTTTTTTTACAGTGCTAGAACTGCAGCCATGAAATTAAAAGACGCTTACTCCTTGGAAGGAAAGTATGACCAACCTAGATAGCATATTCAAAAGCAGAGACATTACTTTGCCGACTAAGGGTCCGTCTAGTCAAGGCTATGGTTTTTTCCAGTGGTCATGTATGGATGTGAGAGTTGGACTATGAAGAAGGCTGAGCGCCGAAGAATTGATGCTTTTGAAGTGTGGTGTTGGAGAAGACTCTTGAGAGTCCCTTGGACTGCAAGGAGATCCAACCTGTCCATTCTGAAGGAGACCAGCCTGGGATTTCTTTGGAAGGAATGATGCTAAAGCTGAAACTCCAATACTTTGGCCACCTCATGTGAAGAGTTGACTCATTGGAAAAGACTCTGATGCTGGGAGGGATTGGGGGCAGGAGGAGAAGGGGACAACAGAGGACGAGATGGCTGGATGGCATCACTGACTCGATGGACGCGAGTCTGAGTGAACTCCGGAGTTGGTGATGACAGGGAGGCCTGGCGTGCTGCAATTCATGGGGTCGCAAAGAGTCGGACACGACTGAGTGACTGAACTGAACTGAGGAACTCTAGTGCAGTGTTGAATAGGTAGGATGCCAGTCCATTTCTTAATAGTTAAACGCCTGTAGATTCACAAGGAACATAGCCATGTTAAAAGTATGGTGAGGGCAGACTTCCTGGTGGTTCAGTGGTTAAGACACTGCAGGGGGCAGGAGTTGGAACCCTCATCAGGGAATTCCTGCATGCAGAGTGGTGTGGCCAAAAAAAAGGTATGGTGAAGGCTTGCAGTTAATACATCTGCTACCAGTTATATAATATTACTATGTTTAAGTTACTATTTTAAGTTCTTTATATGTGTTAGTTCATTAAATCCACCTAAAATTCTGTGAGCCAGGGACTAGTATTACCTTTATTCTGTTGTTGAGGAATCTAAGGCACAGGGAGAATATGTGACTTGTTCCATGGCACATGGCTAGTAAGGGATAGGGTCCACATGGTGAGGTTCTAGAGTCCATCCTTTTAATTATTATGCCAGACTGAATTAAAATTCTATTCTAATACATTTACTTTAAATAGCAGATGGAACTGTAATGTCACTTGCCTATAATAAAATAACAGCTAGTGTGGGTTACATTTATTTTGAGGTTGTGAGAGAAATGCAAACCATCTTAAATTATACATATATGGAAATATAAAAAGAGGTCTACACTAATGAGTTAATGTCTTCATCTTCTCTGCCTTTATAATCACATGCAGACAATGTGGGCTGGGTTCTCCAATAAGATGAGCAATGAAATACAAAATGGTCATTTGAAGTAGAATAATGATCAAGGAGTGATGGCTTAGCCATATGTAATAGTAAATAGTGTGTTTTCCCCAAAGAGTTTGTAATCAAGACTTTTACGTACAAAGTCTGATTAGTTTAAGAAGACTCACACTGATGTTTCCAAAATTGGTGTGAGATCACTGGCAGGTCTTTTTGTTCATGTATAATTATATTTGAGTAGTATTTCTAAGGTAGAGAGAAACATTTTCCCAGTCAGAGTCAGTGAGAAGTGAAATGCCAGTGCCCCTGGTATGAAATAGGGCCATCCAATACCTCTATAATGGGAATAGTAAGTCAACAACTAACAATGTGAACTGGCTCATAGGAGCCCAAGCCATACTATCCATTTATTTGTAAAACTGATGAGTGACAATGAGTGGGTAAAGGTCATGCAAGTTTTGTTTTCGTACATTTCCTCTGTAAACACAGTTATGATTTCTAAATATATAGGTGACATTTGCTATCACAGTGAAGTGTAGCACTTCCCAAACTAATCTGATACTAGTGTCATGAGCGATGGCAATGGGTGGTTTTTTAAAAAAGGAATTCAATTATCAAATTAATTTAGCCTGTCTAACCTGCCCTACAACTTGATCATACTTCTCTCCCATGTGAGATTATTTGGGATGTGGGTACAGTCATCTTGCATCAACCCAATTTCAGATATCCATGTCCTTTTTCATGAAACCTACTTACAATAAATATACCTTAAGAAGGATGAGTGTGTTGTTTGTACTCATATTTTATAAAGATATTTTTGCTCTAAGAGAAAAGATAAATGTAAACCAGTAGTAAGAATACTGTGTGATAAGTGATTGACTAAAGCAAATAACAATATATATAACAGACAATGGAAACTTCAATCTTCTGGGGAATTTGGGAAGGTTTCATAGAGATGGTGATCCTCAGATTGAGAATAAAAAGATGGATAGGAGTTTTCTAGGCAGTCATGGGTTCTTGCTCATATATGGTATGCTTAGGCAAGCTGGTGAGGGGCAGAATCAGATTTAGGAGGAGGGAAGACAGGTGGCACAGGGTGTCAGTCTATTCTGGGTGCTAAAACACTAAAGTGTTAAATATTAAATAGCAAATGACACCAGTTCATTCATGCTTCTATCTACAGTTCATTACATAACTGCAAAATGGAAATCAGATCCCCTTTGACTGAAATATTCAGTATCTCAAGTAGAAATAAAAATATTCCTGGTGGTCCTGACTTGTCATGGTTGAACAGTTTTTGCAACACACACATGCAAGTTGCAGGTTCCAACTACAGGCAGATGGCACAACTAAACCCAAGACCAGTCAGAGGACAGTCACCTAAATTCAGCAGCAAAGAATAAGACTATTTATTTGGAATATGAAATTTCATCTAGTAGCTACATGTTAAATGGTTCACTATGCCTCCCAAGAGGTTGTCAGAATTTGGAAATTGTATGGAATAAATTAATGTCATAAATCCTTTAGCTTAAATGTAAAGAAGCATAAAAATTTTATTATTAGAAAATTCATATCTTTCCATCCTCACTTTAAAATATGGCTGAGGAAGTATGTATTTAAAGAATATCAACTTGATGGGGTGCCAAATTAGTAGCCATCCAGGGAGTACCACTTGTTATCATTCTGGCTCTGAATATAGGGGAATAATGAGAGATGAGGCTTCAGAGATCAGCGGGGGACAAATAACTAGCAGACCATACAAGCAACATAAAATATAAAATTTATCTTATGTGTCATTGGGATCCACAGAAAGGATTTAGCTAAGAGATTGGTGTAATCCCATTTATGTTTCAGACAAATCACTCTGCTAGTCATGCAGAAGATAGCCTGAGCAGAGAGAGGAGGGAGCATGATGAAAGGCAAGAAAACTACTTAGGACGCTGCTGCCATAGTCTAGGTCTGAAATGATGAAGCACTGAACTAGGCACTACCTGCGGAAATGAAGGGAATATTAGAGATTCAGAATTATTTTTTAAGAGGCAGATGCCACAAGACTTGGTGGCTGATTGGGCGTGGGGGATAAAGTGGAGTTATCAGTCCAGAAAGACTTATTCATCCATTCATTCCAAAAATATATTAATGTTCTGTGCTGTACTCTGCTAGAGTGCTTCAGTTGTGTCTGACTCTCTGTGACCCCATGGACTGTATCCCACCAGGCTCCCCTGTCCATGGGATTCTCCAGGCAAGAACACGGGCGTGGGTTGCCGTGCCCTTCTCCAGGGGATCTTCCCAACCCAAGGACTGAACCCATGACTCTTCTGTCTCTTGCATTGGTAGGTGGGTTCTTTACTACTAATGCCACCTGGGAAGCCCATTAATGTCCTACTTTGTTCCAGAAATGGCTTAGAAGCTAGAAATCTGAAGATAATTAAAACATAATCCTTATTTTAAGGTGAAAGAAGTAGAAATGCATACGAATAATTATAAAAGAACATGATGGGCTATTGTAAAATTATGTACACGCTACAGTGGGGCAGGAATAGGAGGAAGTGTTTTACTCTACCTGGAAAACTTGAGAAAGGCTTCAGAAAGGTGGTACCACTTGAACCAAGTCTTCAAGAATATATAGGAGTTGGTTGGATGATCACAGATCATCCTGGTAAAATCATTCCTGGAAGAAGGAACTGTATGTGCAAAGGCTCATAAGTTTAAGAGAGCATGACTGTATTTGGGTACTGAAACTTCGCATTTTTCAACCTGACAGTGTGGGTGAATGAGGGGGCGAGGGATGAGAGAGGCCATAAGCAATGAATAAGAGATAAGGGTGAAGAGCTAAAACGACTAGGTCATAAAGTGCACTGGAAAAGCCCACGCTGAGGAGTGTGGCCTTGTCAGATGAAGAACTAACATCATCTGCATCTCATTCTATTTTTTAATTTTGAACTGAAGTATAATTAATTTACAATGTTGTGTTAATTTCAAGTGTACAGCAGAGTGATTCTGTTTTATATATATATACTGGGTTGACCAACAAGATGTTACAGAAAAATGTGAGTGAACTTTTTGGCCAACTCAATATAAATATATATAAGAAAATGTATATATAAATAATTTATATATAATATATGTACTTTTTCAGATTCTTTTCCTTTATAGATTATTATAAGATACTGAGTATTGTCCCCTGTGTTATACTGTAAATTCTTATTGTTTACCTGTTTTATATTTAGTAGTGTGTATATTGGAGAAGGCAATGGCACCCCACTCCAGCACTCTTGCCTGGAAAATCCCATGGATGAAAGAGCCTGGTAGGCCGCAGTCCATGGGGTCGCTAAGAGTCGGACACGACTGAGTGGCTTCACTTTCACTTTTCACTTTCATGCATTGGAGAAGGAAATGGCAACCCACTCCAGTGTTCTTGCCTGGAGAATCCCAGGGACGGGGGAGCCTCACGGGCTGCCATCTATGGGGTCGCACAGAGTTGGACACGACTGAAGCGACTTAGCAGCAACAGCAGCAGCAGCAGTGTGTATATTAATCCCAAGTCCGTATCACTTTAGAAATGATTCTTCTCTTTTTACATAAATATAAAATTTCCTTTATTTATCTTCGGCTGTGCTGGGTCTTGGTTGCTGTGCACAGACTTTCTCTAGTTGTGGCATTTGGGAGCTACTCTGTAGTTGCGGGTGTGTGGGCTTTTGATTGTGGGGGCATCTCTTGTTGCAGAGCATGGGCTCTAGGCTGCATAGGTTTGGCAGTTGCAGCTTGCAGGCTCTAGAGCTTGGGCTCAGTAGTTACGGCACATGGGCTTAGTTGCTCTGCGGCATGTAGGATCTTCCTGGACCAGGGATTGAACTTGTGTCCCCTGCATTGGCAGGCAGATTCTTGTCACTAGACCACCAAGGAAGCTCTGATTCTACTCTTTGAAACAGAGCTCTGCAGACAAAGTTGATCCTGTTTTTCTGTGTGTTTCTACAGTCCCTACTGTTTTCCCACTTATCATACTTGAGTCAAACTGAAAAAGTTTGAATCCATTGCCACTTATTATTAGACCTTGGGCAAGTCATTTTACCACTGATTATTTTCCCTGTTCTGTTAAATGGGGATATTAATAGTACCACCCACATTGGGTCCTGGTAGGCATTAAAAGAGATAATACATATGAAATGCTTGTAACAATGTCTTAAATACCATAACCACAAAACAAAACACGTTTGTTTGTGTACTTCCAAGACAATCTATCCTTCAGAATTTGACTTTTCCAAGGGTAAGAGTTGTGCCTTATTTCATGTTTCCAAGCCCTGGTATAGTGCATAGTTATGGTGGACAAGATGTGCCACCCAGATCCCCCTTCACTGAAGGATTTATTCCCCTTACTATTGGGAGGACTGTTGACAAACAGCCTTCAGTTGTCAGCTCCTTCAGGAATCACCTCAGCTACATAGAACTGCCTTGCTCAAGGTCACATCCCTTTCCAAGGTAGTTGAGACACAATGATTAATTAATTTAGAAGTATACAGGCCTAGTGATGGCATCCTTCAGCATGGCAACTCTGAAGGGGAACTATAGCTTCAGAGATCCCTGTGAGGTTAGACAAGGCTGTCATTGGGCTACATTATAACTTGACTTCCACAGCCCACTCCTACTTCTTTTCTTTTCCCTTCAATAGGTGTTTATCTCAAAGGCACTCCTTAAAATAGCCTGCACAATGATGTCTATCTCAGAACTAGCTTCCTAGGAATCCAACCCACCATTGTGGCATTTGTAGTCAAAAGGTTAGTCGAACAAATGAATGGATGAATGCTCATCTTAAATTTTCTGCAAAATGTGAAAATCATGGGCTTTGTGTGTTATTTAACCTTTCTTCTCTTCATCTTTATGGGGATATAGTAAACAATGTGCTCTGACAGGAGAATGTGTATATATATATATATATATATATATATATATATATATATATACTAAGTATGTGACTCCAAGAATAAATTATACTCTGGCAGAGTGCAAACGTTCTGTGCCAAAAGTATTTCTGTTGGTTTCTCTCCTTGTAATTAAACCATGTTCATCCTTGAGGATGCCTTAAAAAGAAATGCTTGGATTTTAAGAGAGCACTAATACAATAAAGCTATGTTGATAATGTCTTTTTAAAGAGATAGCTAATGCAAAAAACTTCAAAAATATTACTAAAGTAAATCAACTCAATACAGCATATGAAAATATAATCTCTTGTTTCCTCCTGTTTTGTTGGTAGGAAAGGGCTTTTAATTTCTTTATTCATCATGTTGCATATAACAAGGCATATATATATATATATATATATATATATTTAAAGCATATATATATATATATATATATAAAGAACTCAATTCTAGTTTTCTGTGGTGATTATCAATTCACTATAAATGCATGGGATTATTTCTGGGTTCTCTGTTCTGTTCCATTGTTCTATATATCTGTTTTTATGACATGGAACAACAGACTGGTTCCAAATAGGAAAAGGAGTACGTCAAGGCTGTATATTGTCACCTGGCTTATTTAACTTATATGCAGAGTACATCTTGAGAAATGCTGGACTGGAAGAAGCACAAGCTGGAATCAAGATTTCCAGGAGAAATATCAATAACCTCAGATATGCAGATGACACCACCCTTATGGCAGAAAGTGAAGAGGAACTAAAAAGCCTCTTGATGAAAATGAAAGAGGATAGTGAAAAGGTTGGCTTAAAGCTCAAGGTTCAGAAAACGAAGATCATGGCATCCAGTCCCATCACTTCATAGGAAATAAATGGAGAAACAGTGGAAACTGTGTCAGACTGTATTTTGGGGGGCTCCAAAATCACTGCAGATGGTGATTGCAGCCATGAAATTAAAAGACGCTTACTCCTTGGAAGGAAAGTTATGACCAACCTAGATAGCATATTCAAAAGCAGAGACATTACTTTGCCGACTAAGGTCCGTCTAGTCAAGGCTATGGTTTTTCCAGTGGTCATGTATGGATGTGAGAGTTGGACTATGAAGAAGGCTGAGCGCCGAAGAATTGATGCTTTTGAACTGTGGTGTTGGAGAAGACTCTTCAGAGTCCCTTGGACTGCAAGGAGATCCAACCAGTCCATTCTGAAGGAGATCAGTCCTGGGATTTCTTGGAAGGAATGATGCTAAAGCTGAAACTCCAGTACTTTGGCCACCTCATGCGAAGAGTTGACTCATTGGAAAAGACTCTGATGCTGGGAGGGATTGGGGGCAGGAGGAGAAGGGGGACGACAGAAGATGAGATGGCTGGATGGCATCACGGACTCGATGAACGGGAGTCTGAGTGAACTCCGGGAGATGGTGATGAACAGGGAGGCCTAGCATGCTGTGATTCATGGAGTCGCAAAGAGTCGGACATGACTGAGTGACTGAACTGAACCATACTGTTTTGATTATGATCATTTTGTAATAAAATCTGAAGTCACTTTCAACATACTTTTATTTTATATGTAGTTACATGGGAAAATAATACAAAAGTTGGAGACCTGTCTTTTCATTCTTGGAGTTCGCAGTCATTGGGACATAGAAAAGTAAAGAGAATACTGCAACCCAGTATAAGAAGGACTACGAAAGAAGCTGGAAGTGAGAACAAGAGACTTTGGTTGCCCACAACATGAACACCTAATTAAGAATAGAGTAGGGAAAATATGCTAGGGTAGCTTCCTGGTGGAGGTGATGAGGACCAACCCAAGTTTTGCCTGACCATTAACACTGAATCAAGAAAAGAGAGAGAAAATACTTTTCAAGCAGAGGGATCAGTACATACAAAACATTGAGCAAGGACTAAGAGGGAGTCGTGATGAGAATTCTGCAAGTAACAAAACAAGACTTCAGCTGGGATTGACATATATAAGTACTATATATAAAATAGACAACTAACGAAAACCTACTGTATACCACAGGGAACTCTACTCAGTGCTCTGTGGTGACCTAAATGGGGAGGAAATCCAAAAAAGAGGGGATATATGTATACGTATAGCTGATTGTGAAACTAACATAACACTGTAAAGCAGCCATACTCCACTAAAATTTTTTTTAAAATTAAAAAAAAATAATAATAATAAAAAATAATAATAAAAAATAAAAAGAACTTCAGTGGAATCGTTGTTCAGTTGCAAGTTGTATCTGACTTGTCATGACCCAGTGGACTGCAGCATGCCAGGATTCCCTATCCCTCATCATCTCCCGGAGTTTGCCCAAGTTCATGTCTATTGAATCAGTGATGCCATCCAACCATCACATCCTCTGATCAGTGGAATAGAAAAGTTTATTTTTAGTCCTAATGTGATATCTCATCATCTCATTAAACAATTCATCTTGGAAGTCACTTCTATATAGATGGTATATGTCTTTCACTTTGTAACTCATGTGTATGTGTGCCCAGTTGTGTCTGACTCTTTGTGACCCCATAGACTAACAGCCTACCAGGCTCCTGTGTCCATGGAATGTTCCAGGCAAGAGTATTGGAGTGGGCTGCCATTTCCTCCTCCAGGGGATCTTCCTGACCTAGGGATTGAACCTATGTCTCCTAAGTCTCCTGAACTGCAGGCAGATTTTTTTTACCACTGAGCCACCTGGGAAACCAAACATCCGTTGGATCACAGAAAAAGCAAGATAATTCCAGAAGGACTTCTACTTCTGCCTCACTGACAATGCTAAAGCCTTTTACTGTGTGGATCACAACGAACTGTGGAAAATTCTTAAAGAGATGGGAATACCACTCTACCTTACCTGCCTCCTGTGAAACCTGTATGCAGGTTAAGAAGCAACAGTTAGAACCAGACATGGAACAACAGACTGGTTCCAAATTGGGAAAGGAGTACTTCAAGGCTGTACATTGTCACCCTTCTTATTTAACTTATATGCAGAGTACATCATGCAAAATGCCGGGCTAGATGAAGCGCAAGCTGGAATCAAGATTGTTGGGAGGAATATTAATAATGTCAGATATGGACATGACACCACCCTTATGGCAAAAAGCAAAAATGAACTAAAGAGCCTCTTGAAGAAGGTAAAAGAGGAGACTGAAAAAGGTGGCTTAAAACTCAAATTCAAAAAACAAAGATCATGGCATTTGGTCCCATCACTTCATGTCGAATAGATGGGGAAATGATGGAAACTGTGACAGACTATTTTCCTGGGCTCCAAAAATCACTGCAGATGGTGACTGCAGCCATGAAATTAAGACACCTGCTCCTTGGAAGAAACGCTATGACAAAACTAGACAGCATATTAAAAAGCAGAGACATTACTTTGCCAATAAAGGTCCATATAGTCAAAGCTATGGTTTTTCCAGTAGTCATGTGTGGATGTGAGAGTTGGACCATAAAGAAGGCTAAGCGCAGGATTGATGCTTTTGAACTGTGGTGTTGGACTGCAAAGATTTCAAAACAGTCCATCCTAAAGGAAATCAATCCTGAATATTCATTGGAAGGACTGATGCTGAAGCTGAAGCTCCAATACTTTGACTACCTGATGGGAAGAGCAGACTCATTAAAAAAGACCCTGATGCTGGGCAAGATTGAAGGCAGGAGGAGAAGGGGACAACAGAGGATGAGATGGTTGGTTGGCATCAATGGACATGAGTTTGAGCAAACTCTGAGACTTGGTGAACAAGGCAAGCCTGGTGTGCTGCAGTCCATGGGGTCTCCAAAAGTTGGACACAACTGAGCAACTGAACAACAACACCTGGGAAACCTAATTTCCAAAAGTGAATATTTACTATCAGTTTTAACCATTTGAGAAACAACTTTCAAATGGCCCAGCTTTTATAAATATCTATATATGGAGATTAATATAGCACTGATTTGATAGTTTCACTATATATTAATATTTAGTACTGAAATTGGCCCAAGCCTGGGCTTTTCAAGCTGACTCTCTTCCCCATCCACCCTGGGGCCAGTATGCCTTAGCAATGGGAACTTGCAACTTTCTGAATAATAGCACATGGCAGCACCCCTTAGGTAAGTGCAGAGCTCTCATAATTTAAAACTCATCACCCTCTTTCTAAATCACTTTCTATGGCAGTCCATTGCTTTTAAAAACAAAGTCCAATTTCCTATGAAAAGCATTCAAAATCTGGGACAAATTCACCCAAAACTTCTATTCCCAGGCTCCTTTCCATGCATTTTTCCTCCCCTTTACACCCTGAAGGTAGCAGCAATGTCAGAATTCCTTGCATTGTCTGAATATCTTCTGTAGACCTTTAACTTTGCTCGGATATCCCTCTGCCTAGAATTCCCTTCCTTACTACACCCCACCTCTTTCTGACCCCTTTCCCTACTATTTAACGCATCACTTTTCTTTGAGGAGCACTTATCACCTATTGGACAATGGTGATTAATACTGAGTCCAAAAGAATTGCATTCAAATTGAAGCTCTGCCTTTTATCCTAGCTGTGAAACCATGCATCAGTTAATTAACCATCTTAAGCCTCTGTTCTCTCATTTGTAAAATGGGAATAATGATAATACTTTGTCATAGGAGGGTGGTGAAGATTATATGACATAATTATCATAACATGGTGCCTGGCACAAAGTAAGCATTCAAAAAATGTTAGTTCTTTCATTAGTATTTTTCTAAATGTCTCTCTCCCTTTTTGGACTTGAGCCTTCCAAAGCCATGTCTGGTTGGTGAACACAACACTTATCGTAGGTGATACACCTAATGAGGACCCAATAACCAGTTGTTAAAATGAATTATTCAAAAGGAGTTCCTTAGTGAATCAACAGATTTATGAATAGATAAGGATTTGTACTGAGTGAACTATTCTTATCCAAACATATATCTGACTATAAGTAAACTTATGATTCTCTTAGGTTTTACAGCATTCTGTAGACATGGTATTATTTGAGTATCACATGACTTTTTATAGCATTTCAGATTATGAAATACTGCTAGGTTTTTTTTAATAACAGAAGAATATTTGTAAGAAACTTCAAATTTACATAAACTCACTCTTGTTTTTCATTTGCTCCTGTATTTAGAGTTCACTGAGTGAAATAATTTCCTAGTCACAGCTGAATAGAAACCCATAGTCAAATGACAAATTAGAGTAAAATACTAGCTTCTTGATATATTTATGCAAAATGCAATTTCCCTTTGCTCCCAATATAATTTACTAAGTGGGTACAATCTAATTACATGTCAAATATTATTTTCTCTTTCTGTGACACACTGAGAAATTTTTCTACCATTTAGTTGATTATTTGAAATATTGCCAACTAGGAACATCCTACTCAGAGCCTCCTTAACACAAGAGGCTTAGGGAGCATTGAAACATACATCCATTAGAGGCAGATAGTAATCAGAATGCTTCGAGCACAATTTCGAAAGCACAAAACCATTTGATTTTTTTTAATCAAATTAAATATATTAGTTGTGATATTTTAAAGCATCATTTAGATAACTATCTTCAGTTTCAGGCATATTGTATAGGTCAGCACACTCGTATAGCCCTATATTATAAATGTATGTATTTACTTAAATTGCAGAAAGCAGAACAAAGGCACCAATACTAAGACCTTCAGTAGTATCTGATTCTCATGAGTTGGCATTTTTGGAGGTCATTTTGAGAGGGTCTAAGGGTGAGATTCCCAAGCATGAGTTTGCATAATCATGACCAAGTCATATTGATTTTGGAATTTCAAAAGTCAGTTATTTCTAAAGTTTCATTGTAGATTGTATTATTTGCTTCAAATTCCTCATCCTTCCATATGTCTGTGTTGCAGTAGCATCCTCCCAAACTCAAATTTGAGTAGGACTGTATGATTTGCCTTGGATTTAGAATAAGCTGAAAGTAACAGGGAGCCAGTTCCAAAGCTAGTCCTCAAAAGGTTTGCATTTTTCCACTTGCTCTTGTGCCTCTGCTGTTTCTGGAAGAATGTGGCGAGCTCAGGATAGCCCACTGGACCCCAAAAAACGATGAGAGAAAAGTGAAGCAGACTTTCTACCACAGCAAAGCCTGGCCTGCATCAGCCAACTCCCAGCCAACTTGTGTGAACAAGCATATCTGAGGTTACCAGAGCTGCCTACTGTATCCCAGCCTAGATCAAACAACCGCTGGATATGTGAGCAAACATATCTGAGATCAAAAGGGCTGCTCAGCTGAGCTCAACATAGATAAACCAACCCCCAGACATATAAGCAAGCGAAACTTGAGATTAGCAGATCTGTCCAGCAGAGTCCAGCCTAGATTAGTTGACCCAGTGTTGTGAGCTAAAAAAATACGATTTATACCACTGAGATACTGTAGTTGTTTGTGTGTTCCTGTGGCCATCCTTAGCTGATAGGTTGTATACAGACATGTAAAAGGCTTTGTTAACAAAAGGTTTCATAAGAAGAACTCTATTATCATGAGTAAAGATCAAACACATTTATAGATTATTACATGTGTGTGTATGTTAGTCACTCAGTCATGTCTGACTCTTTTGAGACCCCATGGACTGTAGCCTGCCAGGCTCCTCTGTCCCTGGGATTATCCAGGCAAGAATACTGGAGTGGGTTGCCATTTCCTCTTCCAGGGGATCTTCCCAACTCAGTGATTGAACCTGCATCTCTCGTCTCTCCTGTATTGGCAGGCGGATTCTCTACCACTGAGTCACCTGGGAAGCCCCAGATGTATCCATTCAGAATGATTTTATTTCCACCTCTCAGCCTGTCTACTTATTATAATTTCAACTATAAGTATATTCTCTAATAAAACTTGATGGTCAGAAATAAAATCAACTAAAATAATCTAAATCCAGAAAACATGCACCTAATGCAGAGAGCAATATTTACTCTGTTTTTAAATCACATTTTAATGTACCTAGTAGTTTGTTGTTTTTGTTTAGTTGCTAACTCCTGTTCAACTCTTTTGCGACCCTATGGACTGTAGCCCACCAGGCTCGTTGTCCATGGGATTTCCCAGGCAAGATTACTGGAGTGGGTTGCCATTTCCTTCTCCAGGGGATCTTCCCAACCCAGGGATCGAAGCCACGTCTGCTGCATTGACAAGCAGATTTTTTATCACTGAGCCCCCAGGGAAACCCAAGTTGTTTATATGAAAGTAATTCTTAACTATTGGGCCTTGGATATTTCAGGGAAAGGGTGTATGGAGTTATTGGAAATGATCCTGGAAACTATATTTATATATTTGCTCACACACTAACATGCAATAAATATTTTACATAAAGGGGCTGAGAATGACCATCAAAGAGTGTTTCATGTAAGGCAATGGATAATCCAACGATAGAATTAAGAAAATTTCACTCACAACAGCATCAAAAAGAAAACAAATGCTTTGGAAAAAATTTGACAGAAGAAATGCAGCTCTTTTAAGTGAAAACTATAAAACATTGCTGAGAGAAATTAAAGAAGATTTAAATAAAGGAGAGAACTTCCATGTTCATAGATTGTTAAGTTTTAACATTATGTGGCAAACTGATTTATGGATTCATTACAATCAAATTCTCAATTGGCATTTTTGCAGAAATTGCAAGGTATCCCCAAACCCACATGGAAATGCAAGGGACCCAGAATAACTCAAAACAATGTTAAAAAAGAACAAAGCTGGGGGGCTCACACTTCCCAAATCAAAAGTTACTACATTAGTAAAGACAGTATGGGAGTGGTGCACAGATAGGCCTATCAATTAATGGCCCAGGACTGAAATTCTCAAATCACCTTCACATTTATGGTCAATTGATGTTTGACAGAGTTGAGAAGTTAATTTGATAGGGAAAAAATGGCTTTTTCAACAAGTGGTCCGGGGAAAATTAGATAGCATGCAAAAAATATTTGCAACTCCTATATCTGCTAAAGAACTGGTATCAAGAATAATTACTCTCATAACTCAATAATAAGAAGGCAGTCCAGTTAAGAAATGGTCCAAAGATTCAGATATTTCAACAAAAATGATACAGAGATGGGTGAATAAATACATGGAAATAAAAATCTCAACATTGTTACTCATTGCAAAACTGCAAATTAAAATCAGAGTGGTACACCACTAAAATGCAACATCTAGAATGGTCATACCTCACTGGTGAGAATCAATTTGACAGTATCTTAGATAGTTAATCATAAACATACCACACAACCAAACAATTCTATGCCTAGATATCTATGAGAGGTACAGAAACATGTTTCAACAAAGACCTGTGGAAGAATGTTTACTGATGCATTTTTTTCACAGTATCTACAGACTGGAAGCATCCCAAATATCTATCAATTGGTGAAAGGATAAACAAAATGTGGTTTTACTGTAAAATTATTCGTCAATAAAAAGAAATAGACTACCGATACATTCTGCAACAAGCATTAATCTCAAAAGCATAATGCTAAGTGAGAATAGACAAATGCAAAAGGTTATATATTGAATGATTCATTTTAATGTAATTTCCAGAGAAGATAAATTTTCAGAGCCAGAACAGTTCACTGGTTGTCTAGGGATGGGCCTGGGAGTGGGTTTAGACTACACATGAACATGAAGGAACTTTTTGGAGTGACGGAAATGTTGTAAAACTAGACTACAGCGAGAGTCGCACAACTTTAATTTTGAACAATTGTTCTGACTGAATAATTTCGTTCATTCAGAGTTGAACAACTCTGATTTTACTACAATCATTGAAATCTATACTTAGAGTGGGTAAATTTTATGTTATATAAATTATACCACACTAAGGCTATCAAAATCACTGCAGATGGTGACTGCAGCCGTGAAATTAAAAGACGCTTACTCCTTGGAAGAAAAGTTATGACCAATCTAGACAGCATATTCAAAAGCAGAGACATTACTTTGCCGATTAAGGTCCATCTAGTCAAGGCTATGGTTTTTCCTGTGGTCATGTATGGATGTGAGAGTTGGACTATGAAGAAGGCTGAGCGCCGAAGAATTGATGCTTTTGAACTGTGGTGTTGGAGAAGACTCTTGAGAGTCCTTTGGACTGCAAGGAGATCCAACCAATCCATTCTGAAGGAGATTAGCCCTGGGATTTCTTTGGAAGGAATGATGCTAAAGCTGAAACTCCAGTACTTTGGCCACCTCATGTGAAGAGTTGATTCATTGGAAAAGACTCTGATGCTGGGAGGGATTGGGGGCAGGAGGAGAAGGGGACGACAGAGGATGAGATAGCTGGATGGCATCACGGACTCAATGGACATGAGTCTGAGTGAACTCCAGGAGTTGGTGATGGACAGGGAGGCCTGGCGTGCTGCGATTCGTGGGGTTGCAAAGAGTCAGACACAACTGAGCAACTGAACTGAACTGAACTGAACTCCAGGAGTTGGTGATGGACAGGGAGGCCTGGCGTGCTGCAATTCATGGGGTTGCAAAGAGTCAGACACGACTGAGCGACTGAACTGAACTGAACTGAACTGAACTGAAGGCTATCAAAAGTGGCAGATGAAAACATCTATGCTGCTACCCTGAATCCCATTAAAACAACAATGAAGAAATAAGACACATATAAATCATAGCCACAAAGAACAGGAGAGAAGACTCAGCAGGAGAAAGAAACAAAAACCTGAAAGATCTACAGTAGATAGATTGATAAAGGGTTTAGAACATAAAGAAGTGAAGCCTAAGTAGCTACAGAGGGGAATACAACAAGACCTGAACTAATCTTTCTTTGTCAAACTTCAGCATAGGTAAAGTTGAGGTGATATGAAAGGACAGGTTAAAATCTTTAAAAAAGAAATGCTGTTAGAATTCCTAGTCTCCTATACTAATTTGTGTAGCCCCATGTCTGTCCCAAACACTGACATGACATTTAATTTCTGGAGAAATTATACATGCTAAAGTAAGAATCTCCCTGTAATGCAGGAGACCCAGGTTTGATCCCTGGGTTGCAAAGATTCCCTGGAGAAGGGAATGGCAATCCACTACTCCAGTATTCTCGCCTGAAGAATTCCATGGACAGAGAAGCCTGGCAGGCTACAGTCCATGATGTCTCAAAGATTCAGACATGACTGAACTACTAACACTTCCACTTCACTTTCAAAGAGGTTCTAGACAGTCCAGTGTGATGTTTAATTGTTGGTCAGTTTAGAATATTTCCCATTAATCCAGTATCTCAAAAGCTTATGGTGGAGTTTTAAGATGTGAATAAAAGTCACAATTCAGTATAAACTGAAAAATAATTTTTTTCTATGACTAAAGAAATAATGAAATTAGATCATCAATTGGAGAAATGTAAATTTATATAACCCTTATGAGATAGAGAAAGTTCCTTTCTACTGTCAGACTTCTGGGGGTTTTCTTTTTTATCATGAATAGATATAAAATTTTGCTAAATGCTTTATCTGTTGAGATGTTGATATGGTGTTCTTCCTTTGTCAGTTAATATGGTGAATTCTTCTGATTAGGATTTGAATATTGAACTAGCCTTGTATTCCTGAGATAAACCCCGCTATGTCATAATGCATTATTAGCCTCTTTATATACTGTTGGATTATATTTTTTGTGTTTTGTGTCTAACTTGTGTTTTGTTGAGTATTTTTGTTTTTATGTGAGGGTTATTGTTGTGTAGTTTTCTTCTGTTGGAATGTTTTTGTCTGGTTTCCTTATCAGTGTAATTCTAGCCTCATAAACTGAGTTAGAAAGGGTTTCCTTTTGTTACAGATTTTAGAAGAATTTGTGTGGAAAAGTTATTCTTTCCTCAAATGTGTTTTAAGATTTGCATGAGAAGCCATCTAGACTAGGATTTTTCTTTGTTAAGTTTTTAAATTACAAATTCAATTTCTTTGAATAACAGCATTATTCAAGTTATCACTGTTAACTTCAGTGACCTTTAGAAGATTGTATCTTTTGAGGAATTCATTTCATCTTAGTTGTAAAATGTATTTATTGCCACATGTTGTTTGTGGTATCCTTTATTATCATCTTAATATTTGCACTGTCTATAGTGATTTCCTCTCTCTCATTTCTTATATTTGTAATTAGTGTCATTTTTGGGGGTCAGTTCAGCTAGTTGATCCAATTTATTGACTTTTTCAAGGAACCTACTTTTCATTTCACTGAGTCTCTCTACTCTTTTTTGTTTGTTTGTTTCTCATTTTGGCTGCTTTCACATTTATATTTTTCATTCTCCTTGCTTTTTCTTAAATTCACTTTTCTTCACCTAGGTTTTTTGTTTGTTTGTTTTTTGGTGGAATCTTAGGTCATTGATAAATTTTTCTTCTTTTATAGTATAAACCTTAAATGTTTAAAAATTTCCTCTCAGCATCGCTTTAGCTGTCTTGTGAATGCTGGAGTGTTGTGCTTTTGTTATACTTCAGCTCAGAATACTTTCTCATTTCTCTTATGATTCCCACTTTGACCTCAGGAGATTTTACAGAATATTCATTTTTCCAGATATCTACTTTAATTCTGTTACAGTCAGAGAATGTTTTGTATAGTATGGACTCTTTTAAATTTGTTAAGCTTTGCTTTATATCCCAGAATATGTTCTATCGTTGTGAATGGCACTTGTGCAGTTTTCTTAACAATGCCTTTTGAAGAGCTAGAGTTTCAAATTTTGATGTAGTCCAGTAAGAGTTGTTGATTGTTACTAATTGTACTGATGCCCTGAGAGATAATAAGCAACTAAGAGTGGTTAACAAATAAAGGCCAAGTGTGAGAACCAGAGATTCACCTTGGTAGCTTACAAGGGGGCCTGTATCTCCTGTGGGAGAACAAGCAAAGCTGAGGAATAAATTCAGGATTTGACAGTTAGGATCCTAGAGCTCCATAGACATTTGAATTGTCAGCCAAAGTCAAGTCTATTGTTGGGAGGGTCCCTGAAATATGAGATGGGGACATCTGAGAAAATGCTCTTGAGGATTTTGTCTCTGTAGATTCCCTGAAACCCCAGACAGCTTGCAAAAGATGGCCCACCATTCTGGAATAAGAGCTAGCACTTGGTCCATGAGGGAAGAAACTGCAGTGTTCTCTGATGCAAAGCAGCAGGTACTCCTTAGCCCTCAGAGGTGCCTTACTTCCTCTCGTGGGTGCCAAGACCATAACCAGGGTTAAATCCCAGGGTAATCTAGCTCAGGATGTGGTGGGTCTGATAAGGAGGAAAGAGATTACACCCGGAAGGCCTGTAAGAATTTGGTAGCATGTCCTATAAAGGCCATAGTACTCCTTGGGATTGGATTATGAAGATGTTTCTACAAAATAGCTGGAATCAAAGATTGAGTTATGAAGAATTAATTGACTTAGGGCACAGGATTTAACACCTGTAAGGACTCTTATCAGTGGTAAAAATTCATTTAGTATGTCTCAGAAACCTGGAGAAAGATACATCTCATGTCATAGGAAGTGGAAATGCCAGAGTTGCCCTGGCAGATGGTAGAGGAAAGAATTTTAAAAGCTCAGGAATGTGGGCATACTATAAGAGATATATTATGTGGGGCCATAAAACCCATCAGAGAATTATCCCCAGGGGAACCCAAAGCACTCACCATTTACCAAGGATCTCAAAATGTGATGGCTAGAGGGGCACTAGCATCACTAAGGAATTGAAAGGTGGGCTCTGTTCTGCAGGCCAGGGATAATGGTAGAAGATATTATCTCCAAGCTTGGTTTGTTAACAGCCATGGGAATGACGAGTAATCAAGTAATAGAGGCTAGAAGCCATAACTGAGACATTCTCCAATAAATATGATCTTTTAAAGAGTTATTCAGGTGATTCTGAGGCACATCTAGTTTTGAGATTCATAATCTCTGGTGACTAGCTCAGTGTTCTTTCCATCAAATCATTATGACTCCCTTGTTTATTTAGCTCTGCTCATAAATAAGTTATTTTTCTCCTATAACAAAAGTAACTGTTCATTACAGAAATGTAGGGAAAATGAGATCAGAAAAAAAAAAAGGAATCATTTTTGGTATAACATGAATTAACGTGATTATTTCCGTCAGACAAATTCTAAGAAGCAGAATTGTTGTGTCCTGGATGATATATATTTTTAAGGTTCTTTGGGTACATTCTCCAGAGACTTACCAGATTACTCTCCCAGTTTCAGCCTATCAATATTCCCATTCTCCATTCCACTGCCAGCATTAGTCATTATAATTTTGCAAAGTTCCACGAATTTAACTGAAAATTGTGTCTCTATTTACATCGCTTTATTTGTGAGACTGAACTTTTTCATGTTTTATCATGTCTTCATGTTTTTTTTTTGCCTTCTGTATTTCATTTCTGAATTCATATAATTACCAATTTTGGGGAAAAGTTTATCCTCTTCTTTTTGATTTGTAATAATGGTTTACAAGGTAGGGCTTTTTTTTTTTTTTTTTTTTTTGATGTGTCGTTTGACTTCAGTTTTCTTTGCAGATTTTCCTTACGTAAGGTTTTATTGATTTTTTTAAAGCATCATATATGATACTTTTCCTTTTCTTATTGACACGACATATCAATCATGTATTTGTATCTGATGCATTCAATAACTCTCAAAAGTAATGTTTTATTCAGCTGACTCTTTCTATGGTAGTATTATGCTTTTAAAATTATTTTGTAATATGAGTACCCTCTTAATGACCTAGATCACTGTGATGGTGTGATCACTCACCTAGAGTCAGACATCCTGGAGTGTGAAATCAAGTGGGCCTTAGGAAGCATCACTACAAATAAAGCTAGTGGAGGTGATGGAATTCCAGCTGAGCTATTTCAAATCCTAGAAAATAATGCTGTGCAAGTGCTATACTCAATATGCCAGAAAATTTGGAAAATTCAGCAGTGGCCACAGGACTGGAAAAGGTCAGTTTTCATTCCAATCTCTAAGAAAGGCAATGCCAAAGAATGTTCAAACTACCACACAATTGCACTCATCTCACACGCTAGAAAAGTAATGCAGAAAATTCTCCAAGGTAGGCTTCAACAGTACATGAACTGTGAACTTTCAGATGTTCAAGCTGGATTTAGAAAAGGCAGAGGAACCAGAGATCAAATTGCCAACATCCATTGGATCATAGAAAAAGCAAGAGAATTCCAGAAAAGTATCTACTTATGCTTCATTGACTACGCTAAAACCTTTGACTGTGTGGATCACAACAAACTGGAAAATTCTTCAAGAGATGGGAATACCAGACCACCTTACCTGCCTCTTGAGAGACCTGTATGCAGGTCAAGAAGCAACAGTTAGAACCACACATGGAACAACGGACTGGTTCCAAATTGGGAAAAGAGTACATCAAGGCTGTATATTATCACCCTGCTTATTTAACTTAAATGTAGAGTACATCATGTGAAAAGGTAGGCTGGATGAAGCACAGGTTGGAATCAAGTTTTCAGGGAGAAATATCAATAACCTTAGATATGCAGATGACATCACCCTTATGGTAGAAAGCGAAGAAGGAAATAAAGAGCATCTTGATGAAAGTGAAAGAGGAGAGTGAAAGCTGGCTTAAAACTCAACATTCAAAAAACAAAGATCATGGCATCTGGTCCCATCACTTCATGGCCAATAGATGGGGAAACAATGGAAACAGTGACAGAATTTTTTTTCCTTTGGCTCGAAAATCACTGTGGATAGTGACTGCAGCCATGAAGTTAAAAGACACTTGCTCCTTGGAAGAAAAGCTATGACAAACCTAGATAGCATATTCAAAAGCAGAGACATTACTTTGCCAACAATGGTCCATCTAGTCAAAGCTATTGTTTTTCCAGTAGTCATGTGCGGATGTGAGTGTTGAACCATAAAGAAGACTGAGTGCCAAAGAATTGATGTTTTTGAACTGTGGTGTTGGAGAAGACTCTTGAGAGTCCCTTGGACTATAAGGAGATCAAACCAGCAGATCCTAAAGGAAATTAATCCTGAATATTCATTGGAAGGACTGATGCTGAAGCTGAAGCTCCAATACTTTGGCCTCCTGGTGTGAAGAGCAGACTCATTAGAAAAGACCCTGATGCTGGGAAAGATCGAAGGCAGGAGGAGAAGGGGATGACAGTGGATGAGATGGTTGGATGGCATCACTGACTCAACGGGCATGAGTTTGAGCAAACTCCAGGAAATAGCGAGGGACAGGGAAGGCTGGTGTGCTGTAGTCCATGGGGTTGTAAAGAGTTGGACATGACTGAGTGATTGAACAGCAACAATGATTACACTCTAATTTTTTTCACAATTTTGTTGATGGATCACACTTGTTTATTTTTCCTGATGAGTTTATTTTTCCTTAAAGATTAATTTTTAAGTTCCAGAGTAAGTTGCACTGCTTTTAAAATTGTATTCAATGTATACAGGAATTTTGGAAAAAATGAACATTTGTGTAATAGTGAGTCTTCATATTCAGTAACATGACTTCTTTTGTTTTTGTGCAATTTTGTTTCCTTAAACAAGGTTTGTCCTGTTTTAGCATATATTAAATATTTCTTGATAATTTACTCTTAGAATAATGAAGTCCTTAGGTATTTTATTTCTTCCTCCTCCAAACTTCACCATATGGTTCTTTTCATCACTATAAATTTATTTCGTGGTCCTATGCTAACAACCACTTGCTTGGCCTGTAAATAAATATACCAGGCTTCTTTTGTAAAAATTGCTAGTGGACAGAAATATGGGATAATTCAAAAAGAGAGAAAACACTGAGATAAATGGGTACCCAAGGAATGGATGGCTCTGCTTCAGGGACTTAGGGAGAATACCTGATGAAAGTTTGACTCATTGATTCAATAAAGTAGTTTAATTGATTCTCAGAATTTGGTTTAATATATTGTTAGCTCCTGTCTCCAGGGAGTGTTTATTATAAGCCTGGAACTTCTCTTCAATGATGAGGAGAAACTCCCATCAGCAACCTGAAAAGCCATTTGGGCTGAAGACAGAGATGGTACCACTCAGTGTGAAAGTCTTAGTGGAAAGCAATCTTGGCTTCCATCAGAGGTATCATTCTCATCAATGAACTTGAGATCTTAATGGAGTTGTACAGCATTTTATATGTTTTGAGTGTATGCATGTGTTTTAAGGATGAAAAGAAAAGAGAATAAGGACACTTTACAGGTGTGCTAATTATAATGGTAAGGGATGGGTGGTGAGGTTAGAATTTTAGAAAATCTTATTATAAAAGGACAAAAGTGATTAATATATTAAGTCCTCTAGTGTTTCTCTCCTGTTTGCTAAAGAAACTTCTAGTGTGGTATGTGTCAGTTTCTTCTTTTCCTGCATCTTGGAAAGATGGTTCTGCCTGATCAAATTTACTCTTGGAGTTTTGCAACATAGAATAAATCAAAGGTAAAGAGCAGGAGTATAAGACATTAACAAGAATCATGTAGAGTGGAGAGATGGAGGGCTTTTTAGGGGTTATGGAGAGAAGAGCTGTGATTTATGAAGGAAATGGATGAAAAAGAAGTGGAACACCTTAAGGACACTTCAGGGATGTGTTGATGTGGTTTCTGATTCCTGTTCACATTTGTGCTGGTTATTTTCTGTTTGTTCTTGCAGGGTCATTCTCTACCTTTCTCTGCTCTGCTTTGTACTCCTGGAGGCTCCAGGTACTACATCTCCTGGCTCTGTGGCTGGGGCTAGAGTCAGATTCAGCCAGAGGGTGAAAGGGTGAGAAGGTCAAAGGGTGAGAAGAGAAAGATGTTGGGTAGGGTTTTGATTTCCCGCCCCATATGCAGACTGGCTGTTTTTGGCAGTGGTTGCAGTCCTTTACAGGCTTCCCCACCAATGCAGGAGATGCTGGTTCGATCCCTGAGTTGGGAAGATCCCCTGGAGGAGGGCATGACAACCCTCTCCAGTATTCTTGCCTAGGAAATCCCATGGATAGAGGAGCCTCGCGGGCTACAGTCCATGGGGTTTCAAAGAGTTGGACACAACTGAGCGACTTAGCATGCACGCACAGTCTTTTACAAGAGCCACAGATCCCACTGAGGCACACTTCTCCCATTGCTACAGCTCTCACACTAGTAACACCACCTCCCTCCCTTGGCTCCTTGAATCCTAAGTAGTAATGGATTCCCTCTGTTCTCAGTATCCAGGCACTTTACCATCTTTGCTGGTTTCTCTTACCCTGCTTACTCCTTTGTAAAACCTTCCTGACTTAATACGCTTTGAGTATGCCATCTGTATTCTGCTGGGACTCTGACTGATACAGCAATGTTAAGAAATACAAGTAAGGACTAAGCTTATTTTAAAACTACTTTTGACTGTGTAGAGTGTTTTAGGCAAGGACATAATTCCAGGAGTAAACATAGAATGAAAACTGTCTTACCATATAGCATAATTTCAGCCTTTTATTTTGTTGTTGTTGTTCAGTTGCTAAGTCGTGTCTGGCTCCTTGCGACCCCATGGACTGCAGCATGCCAGGCTTCCCTTTCCTTCACTATCTCCCAGAGTTTGCTCAAACTCATGTCCATTGAATTAGTGATGCCATCCAACCATCTCATCCTCTGTTGGTGCCTTCTCCTCCTGCCTTCAGTCTTTCCCAGCATCAGGGTCTTTTCCAATGAGTCAGCTCTTTGCATCAGCTGGCCAAAATACTGGAGCTTCAGCTTCAGCATCAGTTCTTCCAATGAATGTTCAGGGTTGATTTCCTTCAGGATTGACTGGCTTAATCTCCTTGCAGTCCAAGGGACTCTCCAGAGGCCTCCCCAGCATCAAAATTTGAGAGCATCAATTCTCTGGTGCTCAGCCTTCTCTATAGTCCAAATTTCACATCCGTATATGACTATTGGAAAAACCATAGCATTGACTATAAGGACCTTTGTTGGCAAAGTGATGTGTCTGCCTTTTAATACACTGTCTGAGCTATTTTAAATCCTAAAAGATGATGCTGTGAAAGTGTTGCACTCAATATGCCAGCAAATTTGGAAAACTCAGCAGTGGCCACAGGACTCAAAAAGGTCCGTTTTCATTCTAACCCCAAAGAAAGGCAATGCCAAAGAATGTTCAAACTACCACACAATTGCACTCATCTCACATGCTAGAAAAAGTAATGCTCAAAATTCTCCAAGCAAAGCTTCAACAGTAAATGAACTGTGAACTTCCAGATGTTCAAGCTGGATTTAGAATAGGCAGAGGAACCAGAGATCAAATTGCCAACATCCACTGGGTCATCAAAAAAGCAAGGGAATTCCAGAAAAACATCTATTTTTCCTTTATTGACTACACCAAAGCCTTTGACTGTGTGGATCACAACAAACTGAAAAGTTCTTCAAGAGATGGGAATACCAGACCACCTTACCTGCCTCTTGAGAGACATGTATGCAGGTCAAGAAGCAACAGTTAGAACCGGACATGGAACAATGGACTGATTTCAAATTGGGAAAGGGGTATGTCAAGGCTGTATATTATCATCCTGCTTATTTAACTTACATGCAGAGTACATCATGGGAAATGCCAGGCTGGATGAAGCACAAGCTGGAATCAAGATAGCCTGGAGAAATGTCAATAAACTCAGATATGCAAATGACACCACCCTTATGGCAGAAAGCGAAGAGGAACTAAAGAGCCTCTTGAAAGTGAAAGAAGAGAGTGAAAAAACTGGTTTGCAGCTCAACATTCAATAAAGGAAGATCATGGCATCCGGTCTCATCACTTTATGACAAATAGATGGGGAAATGATGGAGACAGTGACAGACTTTATTTTCCTGGGCTCCAAAATCATTGCTGATGGTGACTGCAGCCATGAAATTAAAAAATGCTTGCTCCTTGGAAGAAAATCTATAACAAATCTAGACAGCATATTAAAAAGCAAAAACAGTACTTTGCCAACAATGGTCCATCTAGTCAAAGCTATTGTTTTTCCAGTAGTCACATATGGATGTGAGAGTTGGACTATAAAGAAGGATGAATGCCGAAGAATTGATGCTTTTGAACTGTGGTGTTGGAGAAGACTCTTGAGAGTCCCTTGGACAGCAAGGAGATCAAACCTGTCAATCCTAAAGGAAATCAATCCTGAATATTCATTGGAAGGACTGATGCTGAAGCTCCAATACTTTGGCCACCCGATGCAGAGAACTGAATCATTGGAAAAGACCCTGAAGCTGAGAAAGATTGAAGGCAGGAGGAGAAGGGGATGACAGGGGATGAGATGGTTGGTTGGCATCACCGACTTGATGGACATGAGTTTAAGTATGCTCTGGGAGTTGGTGATGGGCAGGGAAGCCTGGCATGCTGCAGTCCATGGGATCACAAAGAGTTGGACGTGACTGAGTGACTGAACAGACTGACTAGGTTTGTCATAGCTTTCTTTCCAAGGAACAAGAGTCTTAATTTCATGGTTGCAGTCACACTATCTGCAGTGATTTTGGAGCCCAGGAAATGAAAATCTGTCAGTGTTTCCACTTTCCACTTCTGTTTGCCTTGAAGTTTTGGGACCGGATGTCATGATTTTAGTTTTTTTTTCTTTTTAATGTCGAGTTTTAAGTCTTTTATATAAAGTTTTAAAACTCTAACTAGGAAAGAGGCATGAGGATATGAATTATGTTTCTGGCACGGTTTTGAGGTAATATTGGATAAATTTAGAAGAGAAATAGATTTTGTACTTATTGCTCTATCTGTGGGCTTTGTGATCTTAGACATGCAATTTGATTTCCTAATGACTCTGACTTGTCTTAATGAAGTCAGCTAATGCTTTCCTTTAATTTTAATATAAATTAATTTTATTTCCTTATTGCCTTTCTAATTTATCCTCTATCAGCAAAAAGCTATAGCTATAGCTGTTGTATGTGGACAGCTTGGATCCCTAGAATCATTATTTAATAGGTTTAATAATAATATATAGCTACAGAATGTAATACTTATTTCCAGAGATTCTGGTGCACATAGAAATGTTATGGCAATGTTTGATTCCAAACAGACAGTTCAGGAGACATACTTTTATTTTCAGCCCATTGGATAACTCTTTCTCTTTGTGATTGGTTGGTAGCTTAGGAAAACCATCCAGAAGGCACTGGAACAAATGGAAAGAATTGTGTCCAGTTCATGCTTGCTCTCCTTGGCTCTTCATAAAACACCATGTCTTTCTCTCTTTGTACAGGACTTCCTACCTTTGCCCAATAGATATGTTCATGGGGAGTTATATATGGAGAAAAGCCCTTCTAAAACACACTATTGAAAGAAATGCTGATGTGAATATTTTTATAAAGAAATCATTTCTAATTTATCTTCAAGAAAATTCAACCTAAATTCCAATTTTACATCTAAAATATAGCACGGTTATAACATGTTTGCTTTTTCTGGGCATTCCTTAAAGCACTTGTGGAGTTGAGCTAGGAAAGCAACTTAGCTCTTTGATAAGAATTTGTAACTTTCAGCTACACTGTGGAAAATTCTTTGTCACGAGTGGGCTTTATATCACTGTTCAATTAAGTTTTTCTGACAACTTGGTACTGATCCTAAGCAAGGTAAGTAGTGCAGCCTACTTGGCCACACTGCTGCTGGCATCTTTCTTTCTTGGTTTGCTTCTTCTTTATTCCCCAAAATGTCTGCCCGTAAAGACTTTCAGTTAAGCTCTTCCTGATCAGTCTTTATGAGATCTTCATGAATGGAGATCTTTATCAGGCATTTGGGGGTGAAGCTGGGGGACCACTGAGCTTCCCACAGCATATCCTAACCTTGACAAGGCCATACCCTCTCCAGCCCACCTGGCTGAAGTCTTCAGAGCAAAGATGCACAGAGAAGACCAAGAAAACTTGGGAAGTCATGACACTTTCCCTCCTGCTTCTTGTTCTGGCATATTAAATGTGCTGGTTTAAAAATTATTTATTTTAACCTCCCTTATATGTGCCCAGATTAATATAGAAGAACCTTTCAGAGCCCACAAGGCAGCAGTGGTTTATCTTTACCTATAGTCTGGAGAAAAGAAGTGTCACGCTTAGTCACCCTTCATTTTCTGGCCTTCTCAGGCTCATGTGTGTTTCTATGACTTAAGCCCTTGTACTCCAAGAAGCCAAGAAAAAATGAGGGCAAAGTGGAGGGGGAGTGAATACCACTTAGTGAGCACCCATTAAGTGCTAGATCCTTGTGTGATGGGCTTTATATACAGTATTCTAGTTAAGCCCCATTCAGCCTTAGTAAATAGGTGCTATTACTGGTCCCGTTTGACAAACGAGAAAACTGAGACCACATTTATTGAAGTCACAGAATACACATTCAGTGGCAGATCTGGGATCTGAACTGGGCTCTAAAATCTGCAGTTTTCATCAAACTGTGAGACAGCTCACTTTGTAAGGCACCCATCTCTCTGAGTTTCAGGAACATTTTGAACCAGGTCTTTGTGGCTAGACAACAGTATATCAAACTAAAAAGATGTTTGGTTATTACAGCCCAGCTCTCTGCCTCTTGGAAGGGCTGCACCTACACAATGAGGGGATGTGCAGGAATCATCAAGACCCTCCTATACTCGCTTATAAGAATGGATTTAATCTTCTGTTTTAGAAGGAGAACACCTGCATTTTCATGCTACTTTCCTCATATTCACCCCTCAGACTGAACAAGTGAATGACTGGGTTGGCTTCATTCTCTGCTGCTACCCTCCTAGCACAACAACCATGAGCTGGACTGCAAAGGCAAACTAGTCATAGCCATGTGGCCAGAGACACAAAATGCTTCCAAATCTCAAGGAACCAAGTAGTATGTGGGTCTCATCTAGGGGTCTCCTACTTTGGGTGGAGATGAGCAGCCATGAGAACTCCACTCAGCCAGAGGAGAAGACAGAGGTGATGAGGGAGCCTGCATACATGTCTCCTGACGGTCCTAAACTTTCTGGGATCTATTAGTCCTTTTCACTTACATGTACACATTCCCCAAGTCTTCTGTGGCTTATTAATTTTGTCAGCCCTTGAGGAGCTGGCAGCATTGGGCTGTCAAATGTGAAATAAGGCAGTCTCCTTTATGTGCGTTCCCTAGACCTCTCCAGTGAGTCTCTGGAAAAGGCTGTCCTGTCTATGAGCAGCATATCTCAGGCAAAATCATGAGAAGAAACTCTGTTTCAAAAATCGCCTGTAGATGTATGACAGCCTAAATGGGCACTGGACAATTAGAACAGATGCAAACAATAGGTAGGACTGTACAGGAATGTAATAGCTGGATGTCAGCCCTGTTGGAAGCTGTTATTATATTACTCCTAGGATGAGTGACCAAGAGAGATGTATGACCACGAGAGACTGAAGACAGGGTTTAGCAGACATCTAGTTAACTCTTTGCTTTCTATCATTAGGCAGGAACTTGAATTTTCATTTCTTCCAAGGCTCTGCCAAAAGCTGTCTTGGGGAAACTTTCATGGGCGTGGGCAGAAGACAATGAAAGAAGATGGAGCTTTTGCTGATTCTCTATGTGTCTCTTGCCCTTATCACACTGCATTATTCCCTGGAAATGCTATTCACTAGCCACAACTTCCATGTAAATTCTTGTTCTTTTCTACAAAGTCCTCAGCTGGTGTTTATGATTGTGTTTCTGGGAACAAGTGGTATGTGACTCCAAGTCTCAATGAGGAAGGTTTACATGTCATTCAATCTGTTCTCCTGCTGCCAAACTTGAAATTACATGTGATAGGGCTTTGTCACTTGCCCTCATATTTTGCTGTGTCTTTCAGAAAGAGAGAGAGACCCCCATAGATCCCTGAGAGATAAAAAAGACACTTGATGCTTCCTCTCTTTCACTCTTTTCTTCATCTGACACCGAATCCCTTTTTCTTGATTTGCTATGTCTAGTAACAGGGAACAGCAGGGTAATGCACTTCACAGGCAAAAGCTCTGATTCTCCCAGACTGATATCGTCTCTCAACCCCAAAGACTTCTTGCTGACTCTGTGTTCTAAGTGGTCAAAGCAAAACAAGAAATAATATGAATCAAAGGAAGAGAAACCAGGTCTAAAGAAGGTGAACACAGGAGCAGTGCAGGGGAAAGGGTAGATGGGTAGGAAAGTGGAGATTTTCTCTTATTCTGAGAGTATGGATGTGATTAGTGTTGAAAACTGAGAGATCCCTGTGACAGGGATTTGAGATTCCTATCTTTTTTTTTTTTTTTGGCCTGTCTCGGGCCCAAACACTTTATCATTGTGAGGCCTTGTCAGAGCTCTGTCCCTTGTATCATTTACAATCTAATCTGTCAACTGTGGGCTTCCCTGATGGGTCAGTGGCAAAAGAACTTGCCTGCCAATGCAAGAGATGTGGGTTCAAACCCTGGGTCAGGAAGATCCCCTGGAGAAGGAAATGGCAACCCACTCCAGTATTCTTGCCTGGGAAATCCCATGGACAGAGGAGCCTGGCAGGCTACTGTCCACCAGGTTGTAAAGAGTTGGACACGACTTAGTGACTAAACAACAACAATAACTGTCAGCTGAGGGGTCTTAAAGAATCAAATAGCTAATGTCATTCTCCAACTTTGAGTCAATAAAATTGAGTCCCCCAAACCAAAAGGTCTCACTAGTAAACTTTATTCATGCACATAACAATTGTTCTCCTAGTCCCTTCTGAAAAGAAGTACAGCAGATATAGTTCAGGAAAAATTAACCATAACTTTAATAATATGAACTGGACACATGATATTATCATTCAAAGCCTTAATATAATGAAACACCCTAATTGAGACTTCCCTTGGTATTTACCATGGGCCTGTGTTGATCTATTGCTATGAGATTAGAAAGAATAAAAAATAACCAAAGTAAAAGGAATGCTATGACATGGAGGGGCCAATAGGAGGTCAAGACTCCAACCTCAGCAAATCAGTGACCTGGAGTTATCTGAGAACTATTCACAAATATTTACAGTTGCAAAAGAGACCTTTATGTTATGTTTTTCACTGAAGGGCATTTTTTAAAGGGTTGACACAATTTTTTTCTTTTCCCACATTTCCAGTTAATTTAATGCTGTAGCTATAACTGCTTCATCACCAACTTTTTGACCTGGATACGCTGTTCGATCATTCATTATCCAGTATGCAATACATTGAACATCTGTACTTTCTGTCTAGATCACAATAGGCTTTTGATGAGTTTTCAGATCATTTCAAATATCTTTTCTCTCCTAATACCCAACCCCCTAACTCTATATCTAGGTAAGAAAATGAGGTTAGTGGTGATTTAGTGGCAGAGTCAAAATTAGAACTCAGATCTCCTAATTCCAAGGCAAGCGATGCCTCATGTTCCAATGTTCCTTGCCAAAGAGGCTCCAAGAAGACCCATAATCTTCCCTGCAATGGCCCTACTTGACACCTGTTGGCAACTACCAATGTGCTTCCTATTTCATAAGATGTTACTATGGCTTCAGTGAGGTCTTTTAAAGAGAGGCTTCATAATGGCTGGCAAAATTGCCAAAACAAACATCAGACCATTACCTTGACAACCCATATGCTCTTGACTTTCCCTGTTAATGTACTAATAAAAATCAACAAAATAATTAAAATTTATAAGGGCAGATGTACGGATAATAATTAGGCAGCATCTGTGACATAAGAAAATGAAATGTGTTTTTGATTGTAGAAAATATGTCTTTTGTCCCTATGCACAACAAGATCCCTATTTATAAAATATATTAAAATTACATAGTTTCACCAAATGTTAATAGGAGTCATAACTGAGTAGTAGGATTCCAGGTAAATTTCATCTTCCTTTTGTGCTTATATATTTTCCAAATGCTCTACAATGACAATGAGTTACTCTAGTGATTAGAAAAAGATATAGAAAAAGATTAGAGTTTTGACATAAATGCATATCATATACAGGATTGGGAGGCACTGAGCTATGTGTCCATCAGTAAGTGGTTCTCCCATAGAGTGACTATGCTCATTTTTTATGTTATACTGCTGCTGCTGCTGCTGCTAAGTCACTTTAGTCACGTCCGACTCTGTGCGACCCTATGGACTGCAGCCCACCAGGCTCTGCCGTCCACAGGATTCTCCAGGCAAGAATACTGGAGTGGGTTGCCATTTCCTTCCCCATTATGTCATACAAATGAGGCATATTTATGTACTAGTACTTCAACTTTAAAATTATATAATTTATTTTTACTCTTCTTGCACATATGTGACCTGGTTTTAGGTCATCTCTCCTGTCACTTGAGTTTAGGTCCTATGTTTCAAAGAAGTTACTTTAACTACATTGACCTAATAAGTGTATACACATTGACTGTTTTTAGGAACTGCCTAGTTAGATGAATGTCTTTATAAGGAACTACTTAATCATTTTATTTTTCATTCATCTATTAAGTTGGCACCATGGTCCAAATGGAAACCATTTTGCTATGCCTCAGCGTTAATCTAGTTTTAATGAGTCTCTGGAGGTCTCTGGATGGATTTTTGCTGCCAAATACCATTCAGCCTAACACTGCAAGTGAAGCATCGAACTCAGGGTATTTTGTCTGCCAATAGATTTCTGCTTGGAGTAGCATCCTATACATTTGAAAGATTCTCAAATGACAAATTTCTAATACTTTACCCCAAGACCACCCAGATGAATTCAATGTTCTGGTCTTGGTTCTAATAAGTTGCATATAATTATCTTCACATAACTATGGTGCTACAAAAATATTCCACACCTACATTTAATAAGAATGAAATAAGAGAATAAGTGAAATAAGTGAATTGACTCAATGGTTTTGATCTCTAGTTAACAGCTATTTAAGGGCTTCCCTGGTAGCTCAGCCTGTAAAGAATCCGCTTGCAATGCAGGAGACCCCAGTTCAATTCCTGGGTTGGGAAGATCCCCTGGGGAAAGGATAGGCTACCCACTCCAGTATTCCTAGGTTTCCCTGGTGGCTCAGATGGTAAAGAATCTGCCTGCAATGTGGGAGACCTAGGTTCGATCCTTGGGTTGGGAAGATCCCCTGGAGAAGGGAATGGCAACCCACTCCAGTATTCTTGCCTGGAGAATTCCATGGACAGAGGAGCCTGGCGGGCTACAGTCTATGGGATCACAAAGAGTCGAAACAACTGAGTGACTTACTTTCACTTTTAACAGCTATTTATGTATTTGTATACTATAAAGCAATTAAACAGTATTTGTGTAATGTTTGTGTGGACAATGATGGGGGAGTTGATACTATAATCTTTGCCTTGAAGTTGCTCACAAAGAGGTTGGAAGAGACAAGCAACACTCTCTTCTGCCCCAACGTCTAATAAATGTGTACACAAGAAATGGGTGAATGCCTTTAAATGGGAGTGACAGGAATAAAAGGGAGCCATTCTTCACACTGTCACTACGTAGAAGCATGAGGGAAGTCAGTTCAGCTTTTGCAGTGGTCCGTGTCTGACATGATAAAAGCCTGGATTAGGGTGGGAAAAGTGGGAAATGGAGACATAAGAGTTCCAGAACATTATAATGAAGAGCAAACAATTGGTTTAGTGATTAATTGATGCTGAGGAGAAGAAAGTGGAGGTTATCAGAAACGATTCAACTTTCAAGCCTGGGTGACCTAAAGGAGAAAAGGCCTCTTAGTCAGAAAGAGGAAAATGTAGAAATAGATTTGTCATGGAGTAAGGTGATGAGATAGGTTATGTTGAGTTTTGTCAACTGACATATCAAAAGTATTCTATAAAAACGGTGCAAAAGGACTTCTATGTGGCATTTGACAACACCTTTATTCTTATCCTATGCATAAGAGGGATAAATAGGGACCAGACAATGTACTGATACATATTAGATTAAGTTATCTGTGTCCTAATTAATAGATCAATATTAACACATCTCTAATGAGTCTCTATTGCATGCCTTGTCCTAATAATCACTTATATTAATGAATTAAATGTGAACACAGTTGACATGCTTATCCAACTATTAGTAGATACAAACCAGTAGGGATAATGGCTTATGAAAAATAGATCTTGACCATCTCTGTAACCTCTTGGTTTTGGATTTTGATTTTAACAAGATAAAATTTAGGATGGTTGGATGGCATCGCCAACTTGATGGACATGAGTTTGAGTAAGCTCCAGGAATTGGTGATGGACAGGGAAACCCGGCATGCTGCAGTCCATGGGGTAGCAAAGAGTTGGACATGACTGAGTGACTGAACTGAACTGAACTCAAAAGTACAGTGGAGCATTTTGGGGTGAAATCTTAAAAAAGTGAGAAACAAGTCAAAAAGACTTACTGTCTTCATCAGGTTCCATGAATCAACAGCATTATGAGGCTGTATTAACAGATGTTCAATATAGACTAGGCAATAGGCTTGCTCCATTTTGCACAGGTCAAAAGGACCTGAACTGACCCTGTTCTTGCTTTGACATTTTAAAGACTCTATGGTGGGATGTGTTCAGAGAGGAAGTACCAGGATGGTGAACCATCAAAACCTCAATGTCCTCCAGCATTTAAAGCATCAAGAGATCTTTAGTTTCAGGAAAGTTCAGAGAGGAAATATGAAAAATATTGCAAATTGGCTCACTCAATACCTCTTCTAATCCCCCTCTACCATAGTTTCCCATACTAAGAGTCTTATAATCACAAAATCACATTTCCTAGATTCTCCTGAATCAAAGTTTCTGTGTGTGAATTTGGCTTCACCAACCAGATGTACTTGCCTCTTAAATTTGAGAGAGAGGTGCTGTGAATAAAGAAGTAGAATCTTCGAGGGAAAACTACGGCAGAGGTTTTACTCTTTGTTGTCCAAAATCATAGGTGCTGAGTGATAGGTAGCAGTATTTATAGAATTTTTGCTGGAACAGCCCCACGGTGGGGTTTGGCCTTCAGTTTGGCTGTGCAGTATCCAAGGTTGAGTTCCTTGCACTTCTAAGACATTCTGTAAGTTATCTGGCAACCTGTAACAAAAAGCCTTTCTTGTTTGAGCTAGCTAGAGTGGATTCTATTATCTATGAGAGTAAGAACTCTGACTGACAAAGGCATATCAGACCAATGGATTGGTGCTATGAGAATAATGATTTCATCAAAGCTGACCAATGATGAAATGAATATGCTTCAGAAAGATCATTAGTCGTGCTCAATTATGATGGAGCAGTCACTTGGTGGGGACAAAAGCATCAAGATTTGGTTAGATGAGACAACTTGGAAGTCTCCTGCTGATGACCTAAGATTGTATTGGTATGCTGCTAAGTCACTTCAGTCGTGTCTGACTCTGTGCGACCCTATAGATGGCAGCCCACCAGGCTACCCCATCCCTGGGATTCTCCAGGCAAGAACACTGGAGTGGGTTGCCATTTCCTTTTCCAATGCATGAAAGTGAAAGTGAAGTCACTCAGTCGTGTCCAACTCCTAGCAACCCCATGAACTGTAGCCTACCAGGTTCCTCCATCCATGGGATTTTCCAGGCAAGAGTACTGAAGTGGGGTGCCATTTCCTTCTCCTGTATTGGTATACAAAGAAAGTATTCGATTATCTGATCAAAAGTATTCTCACTTTGATGTGAATGGCACATAGACTTTAACCTCTGCTGAGTCATATAAAAGGGCTATTTAATTCATATTAATACCATTGTGAAATTAGACAGCAAAGATGTTTGAGGAAAGAGTACTTTTCATTACTTTGTATGAACTCTGGATAGTCCCCTGACCACCTTACTTCATTTCTTCATGGTTTCAAGTAGACGAGTCTAGCACTTAGACAAGTATTCATAATGTACTGGCTTGGTCAAAAAATTCATTCAGGTTTTTCTGTACTCTCTTAGTGAAAAACCTAACAAATTTTTTGGCCAACCCAATATTTAATTACTCAATACTTGTACAAAATGGAAAGGAAATAAAAGCACTTAGGACATAAAATATTACTATATATTGAGACTCATCTGACTTGAACCAATCGTTCAAGGCCATATTAATAAATAACTGATGCTCTCCATTGAAACCCATTGTGCGTTTCTTTCAGTTCAGTTCGTCGCTCAGTTGTGTCCAAATCTTTGCGACCCCATGAACCGCAGCATGCCAGGCGTCCCTGTCCATCACCAACTCCTGGAGTACACCCAAACTCATGTCCATTGAGTTGGTGATGTCATCCAACCATCTCATTCTCTGTCATCCCTTTCTCCTGCCCTCAATCTTTCCCAGCATCAGGGTCTTTTCAAATGAGTCAGCCCTTCACATCAGGTGGCCAAAGTATTGGAGTTTCAGCTTCAACATCACCCCTTCTGATGAATACCCAGGACAGATCTCCTTTAGGATGGACTGGTTGGATCTCCTTGCAGTCCAAGGGACTCTCAAGAGTCTTCTCCAACACCACAGTTCAAAAGCATCAATTTTTCGGTGCTCAGCTTTCTTTATAGTTCAACTCTCACATCCATACATGACTGCTGGGAAAACAATAGCCTTGACTAGATGGACCTTTGTTGACAAAGTAATGTCTCTGCTTTTTAATATGCTGTGTAGGTTGGTCATAGTTTTCCTTCCAAGGAGTAAGCGTCCTATAATTTCATGGCTGCAATCATGTGATTTTGGAGCCCCAAAATATAAAGTCAGTCAATGTTTCTCCATCTATTTCCCATGAAGTTATGGGACTGAATGACATGATCTTAGTTTTCTGAATGTTGAGCTTTAAGCCAACTCTTTCACTCTCCTCTTTCACTTTCATCAAGAAGCTCTTTAGTTCTTCACTTGCTGCCATAAGGGTGGTGTCATCTGCATATATGAGGTTATTGATATTTCTCCCGGCAATCTTCATTCCAGCTTGTGCTTCCTCCAGCCCAGCGTTTCTCATGATGTACTCTGAATATAAATTAAATAAGCATGGTGACAATATACAGCCTTGATGTACTCCTTTCCCTATTTGGAAGCAGTCTGTTGTTCCATGTCCAGTTCTAACTGTTGCTTCCTGACCTGCATATAGGTTTCTCAAGAGGCAGGTCAGGTGGTCTGGTATTCCCATCTCTTTCAGAATTTTCCACAGTTTCTTGTGATCCACACAGTCAAAGGCTATGGCACAGTCAATACAGCAGAAATAGATGTTTTTTCCTGGAATTATCTTGCTTTTTCAATGATCCAGCGGATGTTGGCAATTTGATCTCTGGTTCCTCTGCCTTTTCCAAAACCAGCTTGAACATCTGGAAGTTCACGGTTCACATATAGTCGAAGCCTGGCTTGGAGAATTTTGAGAATTACTTTACTAGCATGAGATTGAGTGCAATTGTGGAGCAGTTTGAACATTCTTTGGCATTGCCTTTCTTTGGGATTGGAATGAAAACTGACCTTTTCCAGTCCTGTGGTCACTGCTGAGTTTTCCAAATTTGCTGGCATATTGATTGCAACACTTTCACAGCATCATCTTTCAGGATTTGAAATAGCTTAACTGGAATTCCATCACCTCCACTAGCTTTTTTTGTAGTGATGATTCTTAATGCCCATTTGACTTCAAGGATGTCTGGCTCTAGGTTAGTGATCACACCATCATGATTATCTGGGTCATGAAGATCTTTTTTGTACAGTTCTTCTGTGTATTCTTGCCACCTCTCCTAGACATCTTCTGCTTCTGTTAGGTCCATACCATATCTGTCCTTTATTGAGCCCATCTTTGCATGAAACCTTCCCTTGGTATCTCTAATTTTCTTGAAGAGATCTCTAGTCTTTCCCATTCTATTATTTTCCTCTATTTCTTTGCATTGATCACTGAGGAAGGCTTTCTTATCTCTCCTTGCTTTTCTTTGGAACTCTGCATTCAGATGCTTAGATCTTTCCTTTTCTCCTTTGCTTTTCACTTCTCTTCTTTTCATAGCTATTTGTAAGGCCTCCTCAGACAGCCATTTTGCTTTTTTGCATTTCTTTTCCATGGGGATGGTCTTGATCCCTGCCTCGTATACAATGTCATGAACCTCCATCCATAGTTCATCAGGCACTCTGTCTATCAGATCTAGTCCCTTAAATCTATTTCTCACTTCCATTGTATAATCGTAAGGGATTTGATTTAGGTCATACCTGAATGGTCTAGTGGTTTTCCCCACTTTCTTTAAGTCTGAATTTGGCAATAAGGAGTTCATGATCTGAGCCACAGTCAGCTCCCAATCTTGTTTTCGCTGACTGTATAGAGCTTCTCCATCTTTGGCCTCAAAGAATATAATCAATCTGATTTCCATGTTGGCCATCTGGTGATGTCCATGTGTAGAGTCTTCTCTTGTGTTGTTGGAAGAGGGTGTTTGCTATGACCAGTGCATTCTCTTGGCAAAACTCTATTAGCCTTTGCCCTGCTTAATTCTGTACTCCAAGGCCAAATTTGCCTGTCACTCCAGGTGTTTTTTGACTTCTTACATTTGCATTCCAGTCCCCTATAATGAAAAGGACATCTTTTTGGGGTGTTAGTTCTAAAAGGTCTTGTAGGTCTTCATAGAAACATTCAACTTGAGCTTCTTCAGCATTACCGGTTGGGGCATAGACTTAGATTACCGTAATATTGGATGGTTTGCCTTGGAAACGAACAGAGATTATTCTGTCGTTTTTGAGATTGCATCCAAGTACTGCATTTTGGACTCTTTTGTTGACTATGATGGCTACTCCATTTCTTCTAAGGTATTCCTGCCCACAGTAGTAGATATAATGGTCATCTGGTTTAAATTCACCCATTCCAGTCCATTTTAGTTTGCTGATTCCTAAAATGTCAACATTCACTCTTGCCATCTCCTGTTTGACCACTTCCAATTTGCCTTGATTAATGGACCTAACATTCCAGGTTCCTATGCAATATTGCTCTTTACAGCATCGGACCTTGCTTCTACCACCAGTCACATCCACAGCTGGGTATTGTTTTTGCTTTGGCTCCATCCCTTCATTCTTTCTAGAGTTATCTCTCCACTGATCTCCAGTAGCATATTGGGCACCTACCGATCTAGGGAGTTCATCTTTCAGTGTCCTGTCTCTTTCCCTTTCCATACTGTTCATGAGGTTCTCAAGGCAAGAATACTGAAGTGGTTTGCCATTCCCTTTTCCAGTGGACCACATTCTGTTAGACCTTTCCACCATGGCCCATCCATCTTGAGTGGCCCCACAGGGCATGGCTTAGTTTCACTGAATTAGTCAAGGCTGTAGTCCTTTGCCTCTTTGCAGTCCTTTGCATTTCTTTACCTCTCTCCAATCTTTATTTGTAAAAATCTCACCTCCTCTTTGGGCTTTCATAAATGCCATATCTCATCATTTTTTTCTTAGACACTGCAAACTCATTTCATCCTTAAAATCTTTATATTTGCTGTTCCCTGTGACTGGAATCCTTTCCCCTAAGACACAGGCATGAATAACTCCTCTTCATTCAGGTGTCAGCTCAGTGTCATTCTGTAGCAAGAAAGACCTCTCCACTCTAACTTAAATACCAACCCTAGTGAATGAAGAATCCGCCTGCAATGCAGGAGACACAGGCAGATGCAGGTTCTATCTCTGGGTTGGGAAGATCCCCTGGAGGAAGAAATGGAAACCCACTCCAGTATTCTTGCCTGGGAAATCCCATGGACAGAGAATCCTGGTGGGCTACAGTTCATGGGGTCACAAGAGTCGGACACAACTAAGCATGTGTGTGGCAACAGCAGTGGTAGTCTCTCCTACTACTCCATTCGATTTTTAAATCTTACTTGTCACTATCTAAAATACTATCAGGACCTAAAACCACCCTACTTACTTGTTTTCGTGTTTGGTGTCTGTCTCCCTCATTAGAAAGTAAATTCCAATAGGCTAGGGAATTCATTTATTTTTTACTACTCTATCAGAATATTAAGTAGTGGTTGACCTATAGTAGAGCTTCATAAATTTTTGCTGAAGGAAAGAAGGAAAAAATGGATATATTCTCTCATTGGGATGTCATGTTCCCCTTCTCTGAATCCCACTGCATTGTGCTTATCATTTTTTAAGATAAAAGGATTAATATTCTGCCTTCCATATGACAATAATAACTATGCCTTACTTACTTTTGATTTCTCCTATGATTTGTACCATCTAATACAGGGTCAATATATGCCAAATTAGACATGGTCAACAACTTTTGATAAGTTCTTTATCATACCTATATATGAATAGGAGATAAACCAGCATTTCAAATATCAAGGTTTGTATGTGACTATCTGTGGTTTGAACAGAACTGCAAATCAAAGAGTATCAAATATAATGGGGGATATAAATCATATAAGAAGTAAACAAATACAGATCTTCCTTAACTCATGAATGAATTATGTCCTGATAACCCATTGTAAATTGAAAATATCATAAATTGAAAATGCATTTAATACACCTCACCTACTGAACACTATAGCTTAGCATAGCCTCCTTTAAACATGCTCAGAACACTTACATTGGCCTGCAGTTGGGCAAACCATCTAACACAAAGTCTATTTTATAATGATGTGTTATATATCTCATGCAATTTATTGAATACTGTACTGAAAGTGAACAACAGAATGGTTGTGTGGGTACAAAATGGCTATAAGTATGTGAGTTGAGATCATGTGGCTGACCAGGAGCTGCAGTGGAGGCCTCTGCCCAGCATCAGGAAAGAGTATGGGACCACACAGTGCTAGCCTGGGAAAAGATCAAAATTCAAAGTACAATTTCTACTAAATTTTTACTTTTGTGCCATCATAATGTTGAACCATTGTAAACCAGGGCCTGTCTGTAGACCCATATATTTAACAGTTCTTATTAAAGGTCAGTGTGATGGTTAAATTTATGTGTCAACTTGGAGGATGATTTTAGATGAGACTAACATTTAAATCAGTGAATTTTGAGTAAAGCCAATTGCCCTCTGTAATGTTGGTCGGCCTCATCCAGTCACTTCAAGGTGTGAGAAGTACAAAAAGACCAGCCTTCTTGAGCAGGAGGAAATATTCCCACAGAGTGCCTTTGGACTGGAACTGCAACATCAGCTCTCCTAGGTCTCAAGACTGCTGGCCCACACTGCAGATTTAAACTTGCAAGCCTGCATAATCATGCAAGCAATCCTTTAAAATCAATCTCTTTCTGTATGTATATACATGCACACAAACATCTTACTGGTTCTCTGGAGTACTCTAGTGAATACAGTAGGCATTTAATTTATTTGCTCCACTCATTTCATTGGTGGCCAAATTCACTCTTTTGGCTCATGATTTCTTGTTTTCCTGTGAAAATTAGAATGTCCCTGGAGGAGCAAATACCTGAAGTCTTACTAGGCATTTATATTTCTGCAAATGACTCTCAAATCTATAATTCTTTAGAACAAGTTTTGACAAGAGAAGGGAAGCAAAGGAGAAACGAGGTTGACAGAGAGTGATCCTCCAAGTCTTGGCACTCTTTGTTAAATGGAGTTTGATAAAATATTGGCTGTAACCTGATTTAATCTATGAAAGAGGTTTTAGATATATTGTGCTTTACATCCAAAATGCTTAAAACTACAATTTCATCATTTGGACCTAGTCACAGCTAATACTTATACTAATTGACCAAACCATTACAGTTACTACTTCCCAGAATAATGTAGTCTTTACACCCCAGGGAAAAGCCTAAGGACATCCAGGAAGAAGTCTTATGCCATTAGAGTGATGGAACATTTATCAGGCTTTCACAGAGCACTAGACTGGCTGGGACGCTCAGGAGACATACACTTTGCTTATACACAGCCTTATTTGAAAGGAAAATGGCAGAACTCTGCTAAATCACTCTCTATTAAAGAAGCAAATGAAAATTTTAATTCAGCTGATTGAATTCTATGAAGCTTGTCAATTTGAGGGGTGTAAGTCCCTTGAGAGGCAGAAGTCTATCTGGCCTCATTCTGTAATGAGCAGGCTAAATGGGATCTTCTACTATGATGTAGTCTGAAATATTTGCTCTCCCAAATTTAGAGAGAGACGCTTGACTGCCTAGAGCCCCTAACTGTGGCAGCCCACCTCATTCACCCTTCACGTTTCCCTCGTCTTCCTCGGTTCCCACAATGAACATCTTTGCTTCCTGCTGCTAGAATTGAAATTCGCTTTTTAGGGGCAGATAATATGTGCATAAATTTAGAGTCAGGACAATTTAAATTTTCATAGAGGTTTTCTCCTCACTGTCTGTGAGCTCACAACATGCTCTCCAATCCATTTACCTCTCACTGTCTCTCTTGCCACCACTCTGCATCTCACCCTATCTCTCCTGTGAGCCACTGAAATATTCTAACTGGTCTTTGGGTCTCCGCTTTTAATTCTATGCAATTATTTCTCCACAAAGCAGCCAGCTATCACCTTTTTAAGTTTAAATCAGATCTTGAGCAGTTCAATTCAGTCGCTCAGTCATGTCCCACTCTTTGCGACCCCATGGACTGCAGCATGCCAGGCTTCCCTGTCCATCACCAACTCCCAGAGCTTGCTCAAACTCATGTCCATCGAGTCAGTGATGCCATCCAACCATCTCATGCTCTGTCCCCTTCTCCTACTACCTTCAATATTTTCCAGCATCTGGGTCTTTTCTTATGAGTCGGTTCTTCGCATCAGGTTGTCAAAGTACTGGAGTTTCAGCTTCAGCATTAGTTCTTCCAATGAATATTCAGGACTGATTTCCTTTAGGATGGACTGGTTGGATCTCCTTGCTGTCCAAGGGAATTTCAAGAGTCTTATCCAACACCACAGTTCAAAAACATCAATTTTTTGGTGCTCAGCTTTCTTTATAGAACAACTCTCACATCCATACATGACTACTGGAAAAACCATAGCTTTGACTAGATGGACCTTTGTTGGCAAAGTAATGTTTCTGCTTTTTAATATCTTGATGCTTCTCTGCTAAAAACCTTCCATGACTTCCCATTTCACTCAGAGCAAAATCCACAGTCCATCCATGTAAACAAGCTCCTTTGGCATCTCCTATTCTGATACTTGCTCTCCCCATTCTCCAATTCTAACTCAAATTCACATTCACTTCCTCTCTTTTCAAAGTCATTCTCCCCTTAGAGCTATTGTTATTCTTACCTCCTGAATAAACTCTGTCATGAAATCTTACACAGGGCAGCTGTTTTCCTCTTGTTTATTCTGAAAGAGATGGGAATACCAGAGCACCTGACCTGCCTCTTGAGAAATCTATATGCAGGTCAGGAAGCAACAGTTAGAATTGGACATGGAACAACAGACTGGTTCCAAATAGGAAAAGGAGTATGTCAAGGCTGTATGTTATCACCCTGCTCATTTAACTTATATGCAGAGTACATCATGAGAAACAATGGCTGGAAGAAGCACAAGCTGGAATCAAGATTGTGGGGAGAAATATCAATAGCCTCAGATATGCAGATGACACCACCCTTATGGCAGAAAGTGAAGAGGAACTAAAAAGCCTCTTGATGAGAGAGAAAGAGGAGAGTGAAAAAGTTGGCTTAAAGCTCAACATTCAGAAAACGAAGATCATGGCATCCGGTCCCATCACTTCATGGCAAATAGATGGGGAAACAGTGGAAACAGGGTCAGACTTTATTTTGGGGGGGGGGGGGGGCTCCAAAATCACTGCAGATGGTGATTGCAGCCATGAAATTAAAAGACGCTTACTCCTTGGAAGGAAAGTTATGACCAACCTAGATAGCATATTCAAAAGCAGAGACATTACTTTGCCAACAAAGGTCCGTCTAGTCAAGACTATGGTTTTTCCAGTGGTCATGTATGGATGTGAGAGTTGGACTGTGAAGAAAGCTGAGCACCCAAGAATTGATGCTTTTGAACTGTGGTGTTGAAGAAGACTCCTGAGAGTCCCTTGGACTGCAAGGAAATCCAACCAGTCCATCCTAAAGGAGACCAGTCTTGGGTGTTCATTGGAAGGACTGATGCTGAGGTTGCAACTCCAATACTTTGGCCACCTCATACGAAGAGCTGACTCATTGGAAAAGACCCTGATGCTGGGAAGGATTAGGGGCAGGAGGAGAAGGGGAAGACAGAGGATGAGATGGCTGGATGGCATCACTGACTCGATGGACATGAGTTTGAGTGAACTCTGGGAGTTGGTGATGGACAGGGAGGCCTGGTGTGCTGCAATTCATGGGGTCGCAAAGAGTCGGACATGACTGAGCAACTGAACTGAACTGAACTGATTCTCAGCCCCAGTGTTTTCTTCTCAAAAGCAGCTAAGTCTCCACCACTGTCTTTCACATAACTTTGTCTGTTTTATTTGGCTGCACTGTGTGGCTTGTGGGATCTCAGTTCCTTGACCAGAAATTGAACCAGGGCCCTCGGCAGTGAGAACTCAGAGTCTTAGCCATTGGACTGCCAGGGATTTCTTTCTATTGTTCTTGTATAACTTGTAATGAAGTGAAATTTCTATTTGTTCTGTCTTTTGCTTCAGGAATGAAAGCTCTTTGTGAGGAGATACCAAATCTGTTTGCTCACTGCTGTATCTTCAAGGCCTTGAAGAGCATCTGGTATACAGTATGTACTCAGTAAATAACCGCTTAGTAAATTAAAAAAACCAATGATCTTCAGTAAGTGGTTAAGAGCTTAGGCCCTTAGAAACAGACTGCCAGGATTTGAATCCTGGTTCACTGCTTCCCTGGTGCCTCAGACGGTAAAGAGTCCACCTGCCAACGCAAGAGACCTGGGTTTGATCGCTGGGTTAGGAAGATCCTGTGGAGAAGAGAATGGCTACCCACTCCAGATTTCTGGCCTGGAGAATTCCATGGACAGAGGAGCCTGGTGGGCTACAGTCCATGGGGTTGCAAAGAGTTGGACACCACTGAGCAGCTTTCTTATTTTTTTCTCCACTGGTCACCAGTCCAGTGCCCTTGGGCAAGGTGCTTACCTTTTCCATGTCCTGGTTTTATCATCTTCAAAAATGGTAATATAAATAAAAGTTACTGTGTAAGGCTGATGGGATAATCAAATGAGTTAATATACATAAAGTACTTAAAACATTGGCTCATAGTATGTGGTATATAAGGGTTTCATCATTAATATCATTATTATTGCTGCTACTATTACTACTACTACTGCTGCTGCTGCTGCTGCTAAGTCACTTCAGTCGTGTCCGACTCTGTGCGACCCCATAGATGGCAGCCCACCAGGCTCCCTCGTCCCTGGGATTCTCCAGGCAAGAACACTGGAGTGGGTTGCCATTTCCTTCTCCAATGCAGGAAAGTGAAAAGTCAAAGTGAAGTCGCTCAGTCGTGTCCAACTCTTAGCGACCCCATGGACTGCAGCCTACCAGGCTCCTCTGTCCATGGGATATTCTATAACCAACTAAATCGTATGGTTCTGATGAAAATCAAATAAGTTAAAGGAGGTGGAAATAATTCCCCAACTATAATTTCTAAAGTATATTTATTCTTAACAAAATATAGAGCACTATAGATATCTTAGAAATTGTTACTTCAGTTTATCATTGGATTAATCTGTTGACCCTTAGGTTGTTTACATTTTAAAAGATTGCCAATCCAAATGGGCAAATAATAAGCAGTGAGGGATATGTGGCGGAAATAATTCTGGACAGAAGAAAATATCATTCTTCACATTATACCACTGGTGATATCTGAGTTAAATAAGGCCACTTTTTAATATTGGCCCAATCGCTTTCTTAAGAATGTAAATTCAGAACATTACAGAGATGTAATATATAGAAATATTTTAATGGAGAATAGCTATTGCACAGTAAAAGACATGAACGTATGTTTTAGGTATCCGAGCATTGTTTCTAAATATGATTCGTTATAAAGTCTTATATTCATGAGTCCGTTATCTACAGACACTGACTAACATAGAGACAGAACTTTAAACTTACACCAGAAAGGACTTCTTTTGTACTGTGACTTATAAAAACATGTCTCGTGCAGTGGGGAAATTCTGGTGGACTACAGATAACTTCTCAATGTGGCTCAACGTGACTAAATTCACTCGGTATGACTAAAGACAGAATGTTATTTCCCTGGTGCTGTGTGACAAAGGAGAATTTTCAAGATATATATGTATGTATGCCGGTAGCACCATGTGCCATGTGGGACCTTAGTTCCCTCACCAGAGATCAAGCCAGCACACCCTGGATTGGAAGGCAGATTCTTAAACACTGGACCACCAGGGAAGTCCCAAGAGTGTATTTTTAAGTAGAATAGTAGTATAGGAAGAGCTGCAATGTTTAAGTCACAGGTCCACTATAATTTGGCAGTTTCATCATAGCTAAGATCATTTGCTGTGTTTGATGGAAACATAATACACTATTTTGGGTGTTCTTATCCCGTCTAATAACATTTGGGAGTCAGTAGCAATAGAATTTGGGGTCAAATGTTCTGTGATGTAATGTTTGTTCACATATTTCTCGACTTAATTTGGCTAGAGTCTGAGAAGAAAGTTAAAATCTTCCAGCTTTAGTCATTTCCAGTTTTACTTCATATTTTGAGTTTCAGTGTTTAAAAAAAAAATGTGCACTGTCAAATGCTGAAGTGGACAACACTAGATCCATATATAAAGAAAAACTTTCAATACCTTTGGACCATGAAATTTGTGCACCTTATTTTATGTCCTTGGATATATTCCAGTGTCTCCTAGCTTATAGTCTATGGGAACTGGAATAGAATTTATATTTTACTGTTGGGTGAAGATTATACAAATCATAATTATGTTGAATTGGTTCATAGAACTTTTCAGGTCCACTATATCCTTCTACTTCTCTGTATATTCATCCTATTAATTTTGAGAGCTTGATATTGAAACTCCAACTAAAAGTATTAATTTATATACTTGAAAAATAATTATAATATATAGTAGAACTATAAAGTCTCCTGTAAATATGTTATTATGCTTTCATAATTTAAAACATGAAAAAGAAAGAGAAAAAAAAGCAGTTCAAAGATTAGACATACATTTAAATATGTATTGAAACTAGAGGAATTGGCCTCCAGAAATTTTCCACCTTCTTTTTAAGTAGTCTGCTACCAGAATATAGAAGAAAGGCATTGATTTTAGAGTCAGCTGACCTATACTTGAGTCCTGGATTTTCCACTCACCGGCTCAGTAACCCTGGGCAAGTAACTTCAACACTGAAACTCAATTTTTTTATCTATATGATGGGGAAGATAATGCCTACTTTTCAGGATAAATATGAGTTAATAATCCATATAAAATTCTTGACACCTAGTAGGTCCCTAATAAATAGCAGCTATTAAAGCTGCTTTAGCATTGAAAATCAATAAATATAAATCAGGACATTAACAGAATAAATGAGGGAAGCTATATGATCATTTCAATAGATATAACAAAATCATTTGATTAAACTCAACCCTCTCATCATAAAAAATTCTCAGCCAACTAGGAATCCAAGGGAATTTCCCTGTAAGAGAAATGACATCTATCTAAAAATCTACAGGTAATGTGGTAGATTTTTCTGCAAAGTTGGCCACCTATAATTCTCACATTTATTTAAATGCATATTACTCCTCTGAAAAGGGGTGGAGCCTATTTTCTCTCCTTAAATTTAAGCTGGCACTGTGGCTTCTGTTGAACAATACATTTGGTCTTATAAGTGTTCCTGTATGTCTTCTGGGCTAGACTCTAAGAGGCCTTACAGCTTCTGTTTTGGCTTGCTTGAAATGCTCTTATAGACCTATAAGAAAGTCTTGCCGACTTACTGAAAGATGGGAGAAAATGTGCAGAGAAAGGCCCTGAGGTTTAATGAAGAAAGACCTAGCTGCTCTAGCACCCCAGCTGAGCCAAATCTTGAACTGTATGTTATGGTGAAAGCATCCACATGAGTTATCCCAGGAAAACCTAGCAAAGGAAGCCCCTAGCTGATACACAGATTTGTGAGTAACAATAAATCAGTATGGTTTTTAGCCACTAAGTTTTGTGTTAGATTGTTAAACAGTTATAGATAACAGCACACTAGTGAAATATATAATTTCACACAAGTGAAATATAGAATTCTTTTCTCCTAAGACCAAGGCAAGCATATTGATTCTCACCAGTTCTAGTGACAGTGATCATAGATCCAAATGTAAAATTTATACATTTTCTAGAACACTTAAGAGAATATATTTGCAACCTTTGGTGTAAGTGAAGGTTTATCAAACCAGACACAAAAAGCACTAACTATACACGGAAAAAAATAATGTGATGCATTAAAAATTAAATATTCTGCTCTTTAAAGAAATAGTTAAAAAATAAACAATGGATAAATAAACTATGGGATGTCTGGACAATAGAATATTACTTAGTGCTAAAAAAGAAATGAACTATTATGTCACAAAAAGACATCAAGGAACCTTGAGGTGGTATAGTTGCTATACCTCAAGTCGTGTCTGTTTCTTGTGACCCTATGGACTGTAGCCTGCTAGGCTCCTCTGTCCATGGGATTCTCCAAGCAAGAATACTGGAGTGGATTGTCATTTCCTTCTCCAGGAAATCTTCCCAACCCAGGAATTGAACCCAGGTCTCCTGTATTGCAGGCAAAATCTTTACTGACTGAGCTATGCGGGAAGACACATATTAGTAAGTGAAAGAAGCCAAACTGGAAAGGTACCTACTGTTTGACTCCAACTATATGACATTCTGGAGAAGGCAAAACTGAGACAGCAGTTATCAAGAGTTAGAGGAGGGAAGGAGGATGAAGGCAGAGCATTAGGGATTTTTAAGGCAGTGAAACTACTCTGTATAATGTTAAAATGGTGGATGTGTGTGTGTGTGTGTGCGTGTGCTAAGTAGCTTCAGTCATGTGTGACTCTTTGCAACTCCATGGGCTGTAGCTCCTTAGGCTCCTCTGTCCATGGGGTTTCCCGGGCAAGAATACTGGCATGGGTTGCCATGTCCTCCTCCAGGGGACTTTCCAGACCCAGGGATCGAACTCACATCTCTTATGTCTACCTGCATTGACAGGTGGGTTCTTTAAGACTAGTGCCACCTGGGAAGCCCAAAATTGCGGATATATGTCATTATAAATTTGTCCAAACTCATATAATGTACAACACCAAGAGTGAAACTAAATGTAAACTTTAGACTCCGGATGATAATGATGTGTCAAAGTAGGTTCATCAGTTGTAACAAATGTACCACTCTAGTGGGGGATGTTGATAATGTGGGAGTCATACAGTGGAATGCTAGATAGGGATTTTAAAAAATGAACAGTTATATGCAACAATTTAGTTGATTTGCACTGAGCATTGAGTTAAAGGAGCCAGAAAAATAAAAAAGTAAACCATTTATATGATTCCATCTATATTATGTACAAAAACAGGAAAAATAAATCCATGGTAATAAAAATCCAAACACAGTTGTATTGGTGGCTCAGACAGTAAAGAATCCGCCTGCAATGCAGGAGACCTGGGTTTGATCCTTGGGCTGGGAAGATCCCCTGGAGGAGGGCATGGCAACCCACTCCAGTATTCTTGCCTGGAGACTCCCCATGGACAGAGGAGCCTGGCAGGTTATAGTCCATGGGGTTGCAAAGAGCCAGACACCACTGAACGACTAAGCACAGCATAGGAATTGACTGGAAAGGGGAACAAGGGTACTTTCTGAAGTGATGGGTATAGTCTATGTTCTTCATTATGTAGTAATTACACAGGTATTTGTAACTATCAAATTTAATCCAATGGTACACTTAAAATATATGCATTTACTATATGTAAATTTTATAATAACAGAAAAGGACAAAGGTAAATAAGGGAAATTGTGATTGTTGGAGGCATGATTATTTTTATTTTTACACAGTGCTGAAGTTATAACCTAAATATCCTTTGTCTTTACGATACTTACTGTGTCATTCCATACAGATCTATCACACACACACACACACACACACACACACACACACACACACAATGAAGAAAGCTATCAACTCCATATTTCATGGGTTTGCTTCCATTCTTCATCTTAACAAAATTCTCATTTCATCAATACTACCATTACAAACGGTTTTTGTGGAGGAATATAACTGTATTTTTTAAAAGCGATGCATAACAGTCTTTCTAGGTCCTGGATTATGGCATAATTGTATTTGTGTTGAGTGTAACCAACTAGTTGGGCTATATCAAGCATGTTACTTTACCTTCCTAAGCCTTGGTTTCCTCACTTGTAAAATGAAAAGGGTTGATTGCTAATATTGTATAGTATTTCTACAAAATACATTAAATATTTGACTAGGGATTTAACAGAAGGGCACAAAGGAACACATACATTTGGGGCACTAGACTGTGGGAAGCCACTAAAGGCAGTTTTTGCCAACCCTAACTTGGAGGTGACTTGTAGAGAAAGAGGGAGCAAAAGCATGACATTGTCCTTGGACACCACTTCTTGCTTCACATGGGTTGCTAAAGTGATGAGGAAATTCAAGTTAACTACTATAAACTATCTCCTTTATTTTAACATCATCAACACTTGGATATTCAGGAGGAGATTCAAGTTGAACAAAACCAGACCCACCCATTTTCTGCAACGGTTTGAGGGTCACAGTAATAGAGATTCAGTTATTTTAAGCTATAATTGAGTTCTATGTTGTTACTACTATTTACTTCCCACATACACAAATACTTAAAAAGGAACAAGGTAAACCAGAAGCGAACAAGAATAATAAGCACATTAAGTGAACAAGGAAGATAAGCAGAATATCACCTCCATGTGATTGCCCTTAGTTTAACTCTTCTCCAGATAATGTGAAAGGACAAAGAAGGAGGGGTACATGTTAGGTATGTGTGTGTATAGGGGCAGTGTAAGTAACAATGCTTGATGCTGCTTGAACTGATTTTTCTGAACTGTTTGCATCCATGTTTACCTTCAATTATGGTTTCTATAGTGTTGATCCTTTTTACAGCATTCTAGTATATCCTTTAGATTCAATTAAACTTCATAGAATGTATAAAATATTATTTAATCAATCCTACAATTTCATTCCTAATTAACAGTCTCTTCACGGCCTGTGGTTTTCAGGTAATCAGTCTGTAATTCAGCAAGAATCTTCAGAGCCCACAGCACTGGGCTGGCTCTTGAAGGTCCGTAATCAAGGTTAACGAGGTCTCCATCCCTAAAGAACTCACAGCTTAAATTAAAAGGTGGCTCTTTGTCTACATATATTTGGAGGAGAATTCTATCTAACCAGCACATGAAACATAATCTTGCACATGGACTTGGGGAAACTGGTTACGGACGCCAGTATTGGCATCTGCAAATCCTTTTTTTTTTTTTTTGACATTTGGCTACTGCTAAGGACTATTGGCTCTTGGGTTTACAGTGGGATAGGAAAGTGAAAAGCTAGGGAAAGTGGCTTGACATGTTGATTTTAAATACATCTGTCTATGACATCTAGATAGATTAATGAATGAAAAGTGGGTTTATTTGAATGATTTTGATAAATGCTTTCAGTTGATCATGAAGACAAAATCAGATCAAACCAATTTCAGGGAAATAACCCACATGCTACATGGTTAGAAATGGCAACACAACTTAAACCAATATTAAAAGGATCCTCCAAGGAATTATGAGAAGGAAAAGAAACTTAGTCCAGTTTATGGTGTAAAATGACATTTGCATTTCTAGTTTTCAAGATCTCAGGAAAATCAAAGCAGAAAGCTAGCTCCTTAGCTACATCAAGGGAAAGACTGAGGAAAAATACGATCAAGGCAGAGCCATCTGTGGCAATTTAATGATGATTTCAGGCTTGTACTGAAAACACACTTAATAAAAAATTAAGAGCTAAAGGAAAGACAATTTCAAAGGGATTTGCACATTGAAAAAAAGTATCTGTGTATGTAGATACAATTAACTGTTGATTAGATTTTAATTCTCTTGAAACAAGATGTCTTGGTGGAGTTGGGAAGACCTAAGAAAACAAACTTCGATAAGGCCTTTATTTGTTCTTATTTGAGGCAAATAAAAAAATCACTTCCCTACCTCTTAATTGACATCTCTGTCATATTAGGCAAAAATGAAGAGACTCAGCTGAAAAAAAAAACAAAAACAAAAACAAGAAGTTGTAGACATTTTAAACTCAGTTATACCAAATCATTTGTTGAAAGTGTTTTTAGCACATTAGTGTATGAATGAAAATGCTAGTGTACTCTCATTTTGAGAAGTTTGGCCCTAACACTTAGTGAGGTAGGACTTGCCCTGAGTCAAGTGCACACGATGCCCTACAGCCTGTGGAGGGTAGTCCGGAACTCTGGGAACTCTGTGGTCAAGGTTATAGTCCTCTCCTACTTTTGGTAGTAGATAACTCCAAGTATGATACAAAATAGGACATGAGTGGCCTGGTAATTTCAGAGAATTCTCTTTTCCATTGCCAATTGAAGTGAACAAAATAGTAACTTTATGAGTCAGAGATGAGATAGAACCTTTCCTTAGAACACAGAAAAATTAGTCAAAATAATTTCCCTGGGTAAAAATCTTACTTCTGCGAGTAATATCAATAATATTGAGGTCAAGAAGCCTATAACTGAGCTGCTTATTTAATATACTCAACAAGTGATATATTACAATAAAACAAAAATTAATATTCTGATTCAGGTAGCAGCTATTCATTGGGGAACCTTTCAAACTTGATTGATGCTGTCACCGTTCATTAATGATTTTACTAAGTACCCCAGGGGCATGGTTATGATTTTTTAAAGTCAATGTCTACACTTTAGGTGCTTCCCAGGTGGTTCAGTGGTAAAGAATCTGCCTGTCAATGCAGGAGAGTTGAGTTTGATCCCTAGGTCGGGAAGATCCCTTGGAGAAGGGAATGGCTAACCACTCCAGTTTTCTTGCCTGGGAAATCCCATGGACGTAGGCACTTGTTTGGAAATTCTAGTATGCGAGGGTAGCAACTTGCATTCCTATGATCGGATCAGCCTCTTTGCTATGTCTGTGCCAAGTAGTAAGGGAGAAAGTGAATCCACATCCAGCCAGGTAGACCAAACATCCATCCAGTCATCCATGGGGTGACAATGGTGTAACAACAGTGCTCTCACATTCCCTTAGAAATGGTTAAGTTAGAGGAATGAGAGGATGGTTAGTTAGCGCTTAGCTGTAAAAAGTTCTAGGCTAAATCCTTCTGCCTCTATAGCATTTGGGTAGCCATAAATAAAGAGTTTCTGATTATCAAGGGATGTTGGAGAAAAGCAGTCATTAAAATAAAAGGCAGACAGCATAAATACATGGGATCAGTCACTAAATCTACCTCTTCTCAAATATGCACTGGACTGATGCTTAAAATGTCTGCTCTGATGCACAGCAGGGGGTTTGACTGCACCAGACTAATCCTTCAACTGAATGTGTTTTGGCACAGGAATCCCTTAGTGAATAAAATACAGTAAAGGTCCATGAGCACAAGTGAACTGAAGGCCACAACATATGAAGAGTCCAAAAATGTTCAGAGTGTCCCTGCTTCACCCAAGTCTTGGTCATTTGATAAAATTCTGAAATTTATGAAACTTCTCACTAGCATCACCATTCCTCAATGATTAAAGCCCCAGAGTGAAATCAGCCAATTGGAATGATTTCTGTACATCACAGAGCTGTGTCACCCATCCTCATTTTAGGATCAGAGATATTTCACAGGTTGAATGGAGCAGATTAGCTTGTTTGGGGAAATAGTTGATGAAACTACTCTTTGTTCAGCTGTAAAAGAAAAAAAAAAGGATAACAACAGCACTTACCTCACAAAGTTATGGTATTAAAGAAGTAATTATACATGTAATGCTTAAAATAGTGCCTACCATGAAGTAAGCATTGAAAAGGCATTATCATCACCATTGCTATTAAGATTATTTAAGGTTTCCCAGGTTGCTCAGTGGTAAAGAATCTGCCTGCCAATACAGGAGATGCAGGAGACTGAGGTTCGATCCTTGAATCAGGAAGATTCTTGCCTGGATAATCCCATGGACAGAGGAGCCTGGCAGGCTACAGTCTATGGGGTCACAAAGAGTCGGACACAACTGAGCACACACACACACACACACACACACACACACACACAGCCCATTCACACTTATTTTAATAACTGATATGTTTGACCAAAATCAAATGACAGAAAGTAAATTGTGCAAGTTCTGAGCCCACTTCCTTCAAAGAATTTGCAATTTACTTTTACGGTCTTGGGAATCCTGTAACCACCTTCATGAGTGAGCACAAGGTTGCTTGCTGGATCATAAGAGGTCACATGGAGGATGTCTTCAGTCATGTTTCCCAGAAGATAGATTCTGGGATGGAGATTTTCGAATAGAAAGTTTACTGTGCTATAGCAACAACTGTGAGGCAGGAATACATGTAGGATTGATCATGGGGAAAGTTAGGCTGCAGTGCAGTTGGAACAGAGGTCTCAGCTGATCCCTTAGGGAGCTCTGAAGCTGAGATGGCTCTTCAAATTTGATTCAGGTTAAGGCAAAGGAGCTGGGCACTTTGATGTCTACATCAAGCAGTCATTGGATGAGGGCTGCCCTTAAGGAGGGAGTGTGATCTAGGGCTAGGTAGCTGCTTTTGACATTATGGAGGTAGAGGTTCACCAGAAAGTTGTCAGCAGACAACACTTCTAGTCACTGTGGGAAAAATGTCTTGGCCTTACAGAGGGGGATCTGGGTTGCATGCCATAGTATTCACTACAGAGGATGCCTAGGATGCCATCCTAGGTCATCCAGGTTCCACTCAATCTACTACCTGACCACAGACACATCAATGAGCCCAGCAGAGATAAAGCAAGCCAGCCAAGATCAGAAAAATATCCTAGAAGACTAACAGAATCTTGAAAGATAAGAAATAGTTATGTATTTAAACTATTAAGTTTTGAGGTAGTTCATTATGTAGTGATTGATAACTGATACAGAATATTGCATTATATTACACTATAATAGTAATCATTAAAGGCTGTGAGTATAAGATTAAAAGGGCTTCCCTGGTGGCTCAGCCAGTAAAGAATCTGCCTGCAATGCAGGAGACTCAAGTTCAGTCCCTGGGTTGGGAAGATCCCCTGGAGAAGGAAATGGCAACCCACCCCAGTGTTCTTGCCTAGAGAATTCCATGGACAGAGGAGCCTGGCGGGCTACAGTCCATGGGGTCACAAAGAGTCGGATACAACTCTGAGTGACTAACAGACACATAAGATTAAAGTGGTTCTAGTTGTAATGTTAATAACAGGTTCTACATAGTTTTTGCCAAGGGCATTAAAATCAACATACATTTGAGATTAAAGCAGCAACTCAGATGCTACTGGTAGAAGCTGGGCTGTCACCGTGCAGTACAACTCCCATGCCAAGAGGATGCCAACTGCCAGCACATGAGGTTGGCACACAGGCCTCTTGAGAAGGAACCAGCATACACTTCCGGGAATCAGTGTTCAAAGCATTTCTGTCATCGGGACAATACAACTACAGGGAGTTGTCAAAAGTTTTCCCTAAGGTATTATTTGAGTAACTGGGAACTTACAAAGGGGAATCAATGCCATTCTATTTAGAAATTGATATTATATATATAATTGATATATATATAATAAAAATTATTTATTGAACAAGCATAACTAGAAATCCCCTGGAGAAGGGAAAGGCAACTCACTCCAGTATCCTTGCCTGGAGAATTCCATGGACAGAGGATCTTGGCGGGCTACAGTCCATGGGGTCACAAGAATTGGACACAATTGAAGCGACTTAACATGCATGCATGTCTTACTCAGTGAAAGAAAACTTTCAGTAACTATAAATTTGTGTAAGTTTGGATAAGAATGTCATCCAAACAAAAAACCAAGAAAGTAGATAATAGAAATTCAAGAACAATGAAGAGGACAAGGAAGGTGGCAAACAAAATGAGAATTCTTAAAATGCTTGATAATAGTGAAACCAAGACTTCCGTGCCACCCCAGGTGGCACAGTGGGTAAAGAATCTGCCTGCCAATGGAGGAGACTCCGGTTGGATTTATGGGTTGTGAAGATCCCCTGGAGGAAGAAATGGCAACCCGCTCCAGTATTCTTGCCTGGTGGGCTACAGTCCTTGGGGGTCGCAAAGAGTCAGACACAACTGAGCAACTAACACATCCTCCACCCCACACACAAAACTAGAAATAAAAAGAATCATCTAGCAACCCTACCCTTCTATCAAATCCACTGTTTTTGTTTTCTCATGTTCCATTTCAGTCCTTATCCATATTCATATCATGATTAAATAGTTTTAAATATAAGGTAGATTCAATTTTGTATTAGAGTAGAACTTTTCAAAGAAAGCTATCAGAACTAGGAATTTTTTTTTTTTTTTTTTTTTTACACAAAGCCTAAAATCCTTGAAAGTCAAATTCGATTAAGAGCTCTAGACTGAAGGGCTTCAAAAATGTCTCACTGTCAAAGAGTGGTTATGCTTTAGAGACCTAGGAGAGGATTCATTTCAGAAAGAAAGAAATTGAGCCTACAAAGAGTGGGATGTGAAAGGTAAAAAAAAGGAAGGAGGGACTGGCAAATTAAAATTCAACAAAGCTCGGACTGTATAAACCAGAACTTGGCAAACGATGGCCTTGGGCCAAAAGCAGCCCACTGCCTACTTCTATACCTATAGTATTATAGAACCACAGCTACTCTCATTCTTTCACTTACTGTCTGTGGCCACGTTCCTACTATAGCAGAACTGAGTTGTTGTGACAAGGACTGAAAATATTTACTATCTCATCTTTACAGAACATGCTTGCTAACATCAAATCAATGACTAATTATGTTAGTGACTGATTTTGGTACAAACTTATATTAATGATGAATTTTAGGGTGAGGTGATTAAAAAGAGGGTGGGACTATAATACTAGAAAACAAAAACACCAAAGATAAGAGAGGTGATATTGGAGTTATTCTATCATCTTTGTATTGCTTGGAAAGAGTTAGGAATAATGCCAGGCATGTATGTTAAAAATATAAGGATAAGATTTTTCATATACAATACAGCATTAATATATTTCATATTGAAAGTTTAAAATAATTTCAAGTGACCTTTTAGGTTGATGAAATAATAATTTGTCTCTCTCCCACCCTGTTAGCAACCATCAGGAGTCACTTATCTGGCAGGTAGAGCTGGTGGGTTGGCAACCACTTCCGCTGCAAGTGGCATGATTGTTCCCTAGTCAACCTCACATAATTCTAAGTGATAAAAACTTGTGTGGGTAAAAATAGCCCCCACAAGAAAGTCAACTGTTGGTGACACATGTAGAGAATTTCTCCAAAATTTATTATTCTTAGCCATAAAACAGGAGTTTTAGAGGGCAAATTGTCTGCATTCTTAATATTTGTGAATTTTGAAATTAGCATAAAGTAGATAAAAGCTAGTTAACCAAGTCTTACATTTTTCAACCAGTGATTTTAAGCTTTTATAAACAACCTACTGTCATAAACTGGAATTTAATCCAAGGGAAATATTTGAGGCAACTTAATGTAATTTAACTTATGGAAATCATAATTGCATTGTGGATCATTCTGCAGCTTCAGCTTTATATTTTTTTTATACACAATAAAACTCAGTAAAATAAACTATTAACCTTCATCTAATAGATAATTTGGAGTCTTTTAATGTACATTGTTCATTATTTTGTCCACAGGATTTTTCTATTTTTTACATTAAGTCAGTTATATATCTTTCAGAAGGTTAAGGATTCTATATTTTTTGTTGTTGGTATAATAATCCATCTGATGCAGACATTTTTGGAACTTCACAATAAATGGCTCCACTGAATGGTGAGCTCCTCCAGGGAAAGAATATTTCTTATTCATCTTTTTACCCTCATGATCTGACACATAGTGGGCACTTATTAAATGTTTATTGAATGTATCAGCTGGCAACATCTCATAACCCTTAATTCTTTCAGAACAAATTGTGGTTCTCTTCACAGGGTCCATGTATCTTTCTAGTCCTACTCTATTGTAAATATTTATCTCTTTTCTCTGTTTTTTCCATGTACATCTCAATTACAAATTAAAAAAAAAAATTCCTCTATGTGATCTCAGTTGCTAGCACTGGTACCAGTTTCTGACACAGAGAAGTAGATGCTTCAGTTCAGTTCAGTCGCTCAGTCGTGTCCGACTCTTTGCGACCCCATGAATTGCAGCATGCCAGGCCTCCCTGTCCATTACCAACTCCCGGAGTTCACTCAGATTCACATCCATCGAGTCAGTGATGCCATCCAGCCATCTCATCCTCGGTTGTCCCCTTCTCCTCCTGCCCCCAATCCCTCCCAGCATCAGAGTCTTTTCCAATGAGTCAACTCTTCACATGTGGTGGCCAAAGTACTGGAGTTTCAGCTTTAGCATCATTCCTTCCAAAGAAATCCCAGGGCTAATCTCCTTCAGAAAGGACTGGTTGGATCTCCTTGCAGTCCAAGGGACTCTCAAGGGTCTTCTCCAACACCACAGTAGATGCTTAGGAAAACATTTTTGAACTGAATGGATCTCTGGAAATCTGCAAAATGGTGGGCTTCAAACTGAGAGAAGATGGAAGAATTCATCCTTTGTGATATTATCCCTCTCCTTTGATTCTTCTCAATATACCATGGGCTCCTTGATAGTAGGGTATAAGGCCTTGCCCTCCCTCTCTCCCCTGTACCCACTACCTATATGCTCAGACACGGAACTGAATTGAACCCCCACCTCTAATCTTAGGTTTGACTTCATTATAGATTAACCTAGCCCAACCATTACAGTCAAATAGCTTCCTGGCTTGATTCAATAAATGCAATCAAATTCAAATCTTGAATGTCTGTAATAAATCTTAGAGTTTAAAGTGCCAGATTAGACTATTTTGCCTTAATTAGTTTAGCTTTCTTTGATTTGAACATGGCCCATTAATTTAAATTAAATAAGCAATTCAAAGCCTGTGGACAATAAATTAGATAAATGTAAATGTGAGGAACTGCAATCCCCTGGCTTTTTTTAAAGACAGTAAATATGTAAGACATCAGAACCAAATATTCCTTTTGATGATGATAATGAGATGTTCTTCACTGAGACTAAAACTGAGACTTATTTTTTAAATCCACAGACACTAGAAACATCCCGGCAACAAATTTTCTTACTTCTGTGGGTGAAAGTTGCCCTATTTCAAGAACAGTTTTAGAAGTTATGACCAAATTGTTTGCATGTTATGCTATTTTTCAAGAGACAGTTTGTGACAATGGTTTAAGAATCTCTTTACCACCCCATACTAGACACTTTGTTTCTGGTGATCATTTGTGGATGTTCATTACAAAGCTAAAGACATTGCTTTCCTCCACCCACTAGAGTCTGCCAGAACTTAACCTCTTTTACAGAAAACCTCCACAACTAGTAATTTGGATAAATGGTCAATGTACTGGACAATCACAGCAAAACCTAAGAGTTATTTGAATCAGTTGAGAGGTTGTTTCACAGAGCTCATTGGTAAATCCAACAAAAAGAACTGATGCAACTAATAAGAACCTACTATATAGAACAAGGAACTCTAGTTAATACTCTGTAATGACCTATATGGGAAAAAAACTCTAAAAAAGAGGGGAGATATATCTATCATATATATATAATAGATTTATCTATGTATATATACATAGATATATCTATATATAGATATAGTTCCCTGGGCTATAGAGTAGGACCTCGTTGTTTATCTATTGTCTATATAGTAGTGTGTATATGTTAATCCCAAATTCCTAATTCATTCTTCCCCCTCCCTTTCCCAACAGGGAACCCTCCTACACTGTTGGTGGGAATGTAAGTTGCTGCAGCCACTATGGGAAACAGTATGGAGGTTCCTTTCAAAACTATAAACAGAGTTACCATACGATCCAATGATCCCACTTTTGGGCATATATCCAGAGAAAACTCTAGTTCAAAAGAATAAACACACCCCAACATTCATAGAAGCACTATTTACATTAGCTAAGACATGGTAGCAACTTAAGTGTCCACTGACAGATAAATAGATACACAAGATGTGGTATATATACTACTTAGCCTTTAAAAAATGAAATAATGCCATTTGCAGCTATGCAAACGGACCTAGAGATTATCATACTAAATGAAGTAGGTCAGACAAAGACAAATACCATATGATATCACTTACATGTGGAATCTAAAATATCATACAAGTGAACTTATGTACAAAACAGAAACAGACCCACAGACATAGAAAACAAATTTATGGTAACCAGAAGGGAAAGGGAGGGGGAAGAATAAATTAGGAATTTGGGATTAACGTATACACACTACTATATAGACAATAGATAAACAACGAGGTCCTACTCTATAGCCCAGGGAACTATATTTATATAAGCAACCTATAATGGAAAGGAATATGAAAATGAATATATATGTGTAATTGAATCACTTTGAGGTACATCAGAAATGAACACAACATTGCAAATCAACTATACTTCAATTTTTAAATACCATTCAGGGTTAAGACAGCAAAATCTCATTGTTCAAAAGTTCATGCTCATTTGAGCTCTTCCATGGTCAAGTACATATACAGGCTTTACTCTGCTATATAGATAATTGTTCCCACTAGCTCTCTGATTGTTGCAAAGATTCTTTTGCCTGAGCAGCAGGTGCTAACTTGCAACACAGTAACCCATATTCAAAGGGTTCTAGTTTTAAATATAAGGGGAAAATGTAGCCACAGAAAAGTCAGTTTATGCTGTGAGTCCCTGGCAATATTAACACTTAAAATAACAGCTCTCTTCCCATCTGTGAATATTTTTTGCATAAGAATCCACTGTTGGTTTTCTCTTTCTTTCAAGAAAATAACCTGTGTTGAGAAAAGCACTGTGTCCAAGTGACAAAATCAGTTTCTAGGATGCATGGTCATCATAATTAAATAGTACAGCTTGGACTTACTACTGCACTATCAACCACTTAAAGCTGAAAATTGTTAACAAACCTACGTCCAGCTGAGATAGATATGTCTATCACAAATGTGCCATATTTGTGAAATGTGTCATGAGTCTTGCCACCACTCTAGTGCAATTACATTTTAAGCACCAATAACTCCATAGCTCTTTAGGAACTCAAGGGTTACTCCCTTAAACATTAAACACATCTGACAGAAATATTCATATGAATGCTTCCATAACTAAGAGCTAGCACTGACTGGAACATGAGGATCTGGGGCGACAGTGAAAAGAATGCCTCAGTCAATATAGGATGGTTATTAGAAAACCAGGAGCTTGTATGAAAAGACGGATACGAAGAAACAAGAAAAGTTAGGGGCTTTATCAGCCAGGGTCCAAGCAGGAAGCAGATGGTACACTCTTCCTGGATAATGTGAGAAAGAATAGCATAGGGACTATTTACAAAAGTGTGGGAGGGTTTAGGAAGAGCAACACAGAATTGTGAAATACCCCAGGAATAACAACAGGAGCTGTTACCAACCCTAGGTTTGAAAGGGTAAAGGAGAGAATGATTATTGGTACCAAGAAAGCATACAGAAATAGCCCAGACATATTGTGGGTTTGAATCGAGACCACTGCAATAAAGCAAATATTGCCATAATGTGAGTCGTGAAATTTTTGGTTTCCCAGTGCCTGTAAAAGTTTGGTTTATGCCATATTGTAGCCATAGCATTACGTCTTTACGTCTTAAAAAAAGAAAAAGTACATACCTGTGTTAGATAGGAAGTCAGGCGTGAGCAACGAGAGGTAGCTTAGCTGAAAAAAGATTCAAGCTTGTCTCTAAAACCCACCTCAGACACGCCCCAGTGGCCATGGGAAGGCTCACAGATATGCTACAAAATAACCACAGAGACTTTTCCACGTTTCCAACTCCAGCGCATGCGCCCTAGGCACACAGTGGATACAAACTAACCACAGGGGCTTCTCCAACTCCCACACATGTGCTCGTGATGCACAGCTGTGTCCTCAAAGGGTTCATAAATACTCTATACATATATACATCTGATTATAACAGACTGAATTCTGAAAAAGACATGTGCAATACAGCCTGTTGTTATGCAACTTGCAACTGTCAATAAAAACTGTCAGTCCACGCCCACCTAGATGAATATGTAAAAGCCTTGTCTTGAAAACCCCTGTACCTCATCATTCTGGTGCCAGTGCCTCTTTTGGTCTGGCCCACTCTCCCTTGAGGTGTTCTTTCTGTTCTTTCCTTAATAAACTTTTTTTTTTGCCACAGGTAAGACCTCAGATTCTTCTTTGTGTCCTTACCAAGAGCCGAGGCCCGCCAAGGAGGGTCCCCTTTGACCCTCTCAATAACTGCTAACACCTGAATTAAAAATACTTCCTTGCTTAAAAAAATGCTAACCATCATCTGAGTCTTCAGAGGGTTGTAATCTTTTTACTGGAAGAGGCTCTTGCTTTGATATTGATGGCTGCTGACCAATCAGAGTGGTGGTTGCAGAAGTTTGGGGTGGCTGTGGCAATTTCTTAAAATAGGATAACAGTGAGGTTTGCTGTATTGATTGATTATTCCTTTCACAAAAGATTTCTCTGTAGTGTGCAACACTGGTGCCATTTTACCCACAGTAGAACTTCTTTGAAAATCAGAGTCAATCCTTTCAAAAACTGCTGCTGCTTTATCAAATAAGTTTATGTAATATTTGAAATCCTTTGTTGTCATTTCAACAAACTCTACAGCATCTTTATCAGGAGTAGTTACGACCTTAAGAAACACCTTTCTTTGCTCATTCTTAAGAAGCAACTTCTCATCCTTTAAAATTTTATCATGAGATTGCAGCAATTCAGTCACATCTTCAGGCTCCACTTCTAATAGTTCTCTTGTTATTTCCACCACATCTGCATGACTCCTTCCACTGAAGTCTTGAATCCCACAGAGTCATCCACATGGGTTAGAATCAACTTCAAACTCATGTGGGCAGGAGGAGAAGGGGGCGACAGAGGATGAGATGGTTGGATGGCATCATCGAATCAGTGGACATGAGTTTGAGCAAACTCCGGGAGATAGCAAAGGATAGGGAAGTCTGGTGTGCTGTAGTCTATGGGATCACAAAGAGTCGGACATGACTTGGCAACTGAACAACAACAACTCTAGCTATGAAAGTCTTACATGGCATCTTCTTCCAATAGCAGGCTGTTTCGTTTCATTGAAAATGTGCTGTTCACAGCAGGATCCTCTATGACCCACCTCCCAGAATATTGGAAATAAAAGCAAAAATAAACAAATGGGACCTAATTAAAATTAAAAGCTTCTGCACAACAAAGGAAACTATAAGCAAGGTGAAAAGACAGCTTTCAGAATGGGAGAAAATAATAGCAAATGAAGCAACTGACAAATAACTAATCTCAAATATATACAAGCAACTCCTGCGACTCAATTCCAGAAAAATAAACGACCCAATCAAAAAATGGGCCACAGAACTAAATAGACATTTCTCCAAAGAAGACATACAGATGGCTAACAAACACATGAAAAGATGCTCAACATCACTCATTATCAGAGAAATGCAAATCAGAACCACAATGAGGCACCATTTCATGCCAGTCAGAATGGCTGCTATCCAAAAGTTTACAAGCAATAAATGCTGGAGAGGCTGTGGAGAAAAGGGAACCATCTTACACTGTTGGTAGGAATGCAAACTAGTACAGCCACTATGGAGAACAGTGTGGAGATTCCTTAAAAAAACTGGAAATAGAACTGCCTTATGACCCAGCAATCCCACTGCTGGCCATACACACCGAGGAAACCAGAATTGAAAGAGACACGTGTACCCCAATGTTCATCACAGCACTGTTTATAATAGCCAGGACATGGAAGCAATCTAGATGTCCATCAGCAGGTGAGTGGATAAGAAAGCTGTGGTACATATACACAATGGAGTATTACTCAGCCATCAAAAAGAATACATTTGAATCAGTTCTAATGAGGTGGATGAAACTGGAGCTGATTATACAAAGTGAAGTAAGCCAGAAAGAAAAACACTAATACAGTATACTAATGCATATATATGGAATTTAGAAAGATGGTAATGATAACCCTGTATGTGAGACAGCAAAAGAGACACAGATGTGTCGAGCAGTCTTTTGGACTCTGTGGGAGAGGGAGAGGGTGGGATGATATGGGAGAATGGCATTGAAACGTGTAATATCATATAAGAAATGAATCGCCAGTCCAAGTTCGATGCAGGATACAGGATGCTTGGGGCTGGTGCACTGGGATGATCCAGAGGGATGGTACGGGGAGGGAGGAGGGAGGGGGTTTCAGGATGGGGAACACGTGTACATCATGGCGGATTCATGTTGATGTATGGCAAAACCAATACAATATCGTAAATTAATTAGCCTCCAGTTAAAATAAATAAATTTAAATTTAAAAAAAGAAAATGCGCTGTTTAGTGTAGCCACCTTTGTTAGTTATCTTAACTAGATCTTCTGGATAACTTGCTGCAGCTTCTACATCAGCACTTGCTGCTTCACCTTGTACTTTTATGTTATGGAGAAAGTGTCTTTCCTTAAACCTCATAAACCAACCTCAGCTAGATTTAAACTTTTCTTCTATAGCTTCCTCACCTCTCTCAGCCTTCATAGAAGTGGAGAGAGTTAAGACCTTGTTTTGAATCAGGCTTTGGCTTAAGGGAATATTGTGGCTGCTTTGATCTTCTATCTAGATCAGTAAAACCTTCTCCACATCAGCAATAAGGCTGCTTCATATTCTTATCCTTTGTGTGTTTACTGGAGTAGCACTTTTAATTTCCTTCAAGAACTTCTTTGCATTCACAACTTGGCTAACTATTTAGCACAGACACCAAACTTCCGGCCTCCTGGCTTCTGATGCGCCCTTCTCACTAAGCATAATCATTTCTAGGTTTTTGATCTAAAGTGAGAGACATGTGACTCAAGTTCACCATCTTATATGAGCATAGTTAGTGTACTCAAAACAATGACAAAAGTAACATCAAAGATCACTGATCACAGATCACCATAACAAATATAATAATAATAAAAAGTTTGATATATTGTGACAAGTACCAAAATGTGAACCAGAGACACAAAGTGAGTAAATGCTGTTGGAAAAATGGTGATGATAGACTTGCTGGATGCAGGGTTGCCTCATACCTTCACTTTGTAAAAAATGTAGTATCTGCAAAGCACAATAAAATGAAGCATGATAAAATGAGGTGTGCCTGTACTAATATGGAGAGGGTTATGTGACAGGAGCTGTGGCCTTTCATAGAGGGACGTTGTCATCCCACTGTTGGCCAGTAGTGAGGAAAGCAGGGGAATACGCTCCAATATCACTGTCAACTTTTCTCCTACCTGTCATTGTCTCCCATTGGCCAAACCCAACAAGAAGTTGAAGGCAAGAGAATTTATTGATGTAAGTCTACTCAAGGCAGCCACCAGGGTAATAAGCAAGGTAGAAAAAGAATACTAAATTTTCCACTATATGGCTTTATGGAAAAAAGTTATCTCATGCCTGCATGTCTCTCAAGGTGGATGTGATTATAAATAGGTTCAGTGTGAAGAAGTGAACTAACTTATTTTAATTAATTGATGTATTTGAAGAACAATATAAGTACAATTACAATTTTATGGCATAATTTTCTCTGTACACTGGTTGCAGATTTTGATAAATAAAGTATGTGGCATAGCAGAGAACTTAGTATCAGAAGATCTGAGCTTGAGTTCTGACTCTGCAAACTGACATGCTCTGTGACGTCTGATAAGGATTTTACTTCTCCGAGCTTAGTTTATATTGGGTTATCCAAAAAAGTTCATTCAGGTTTTCCCATAATATCTTACAGAAGAAGCAACTCAATATATGAGTAAAATGGATAAGAATACTTGTTCTATTTGCTCATACCCCAAAGAGTAGTTGTATGGATCAGATGAAAATACACTAAAAAAATGTATGAACCAGAATGTCTCTTCTAACACAAGTGTCTACTCTCCTAGCATTGCAAAATGGAGTTTAAAGATAAATGCTGGGCATGTAGAGAAAGAAGCTGACTTTTCGTTGTTATTTTTTTTTTTTTAATACTGACAGATCTATCTCCTTCCACCCAGACAGGACTCTGCTGGCTTCCCACCAGATCTAATTAGGTTTTAAATGAGATTCAGGAAGACATAATAGCTTATTCTGATTGTTCTTTTTATATCATACAGTCTCTAAATATTCATTGTGCTCATATGATTAAGCCGTAAATCAGTGGGCTTTTTTGAATTTTTTATTTTGCCCCATATATTTGACTCTTAACTTCATATCAGTTTTTACTCTTTTCATATTGCCTTTACTCAATTTGCTTTGTTTGAAAAGCTCCTAATCATATTTCAACACCCTAAGTAAATATCCCCTTTTCCGGAAAGCTCTTCCTTATTCCCATCTAAGTAGATTTGTACCTTTTCTGTTTGGTATATATAGTGCTTGGAACATATCTCTTTTCTCAGAGGTATCATTTTCACTGTATTAGAATTATTTGCTTTTTTTTCTGTATTTCCCAGTAGACTGAGGGTCTTGAACATAGGGGCCATGCCCTATCTGGGGTTCTATTATATTTCCACCAAGCAGCCTGGCACTTCATATGGGCTCAGTTCATTGGAACTCAAGTTCTTGGGATAGGTTTAAATAAATTAATAAAGAAATGCAGAAGTCTAGTTTAAGTGAAGTATCATTTCTACTCCTCAAATTAGTTTATCAGACTCAGACTGCTAATATTTGGGACAAAATACTCACTGTTTTCTTTTAGGCTAGAGCTTTAGCAGAAAATAAGACACTGACTTTGATGAAAGTTCTCAGTAGGGTCTCAAGCTAAGAGTAATCATAAATGCATATGTTGAGGAAAAACTTGCCTGAAAAAGGAACTTGGAAAATTTTACCAAACTCTTCAAAGCTGCAGTCGTTTGAGTTGTTGTGGATAAGGTTTTGTTACCGTTTTTTTCAGTTAGTACCTGTTTTCCACTTTTGCTAATTCATTTTTGTTATCTACGAGTACTCACTAGCAGACATATTGTAACAAGTGCCAGAGGTTTAAGAAAAAAAAACATTTATGGGAATAAATAATTAAAATCGAAAATATTATATCCATTGACTCACTCCCTGCCTCCACCACTACCATACACAAAGACAGACAACTTAATGGTAAACACACGTATAATCAGCATTCCGTGACACCTAGTTTGTTCTGATGGCCTTTTTCTTAGCCAGAATTTGTGAGCTTTGAAGATAAAAGCAGTGGCTCAAGAGGACGATTGCTCTGCCTCTGCCTCTATGAGATAGATGGACTGATGGACAGTAGCGGACGATTCTGAAAGTTCTGTTTGTGTTTATCTGATCTTAAGGGTTGGTGTAAAGAATGGGGAAGCATATTTGAGATTCTGTACATGAGTTTCCCTCTTTTGTAACAAATAAAGGAAAAACTGATGCTTAGATTCTATTAGTATGTTTTTTGAAATGTCCTTTCAAAATACCTGAGGGTTCAAAGGATAACTTTGTACAGGTCAGCATGACCCAGTGAGAAGTGTTTTGAGTTTTAAAAAAAATGTTCTCCTTAAAGAAGACAATGTAGCTGAACCCTCACTCTCCTTTGTCTGTAATTTAGGAGGCAATACAACAATGAATCATAAGTGCTTCTCTCCACTTCTAGAGAGTTCCAGGCTTGGGGGAGAAAGACTTGTGGAAAGCTGGCTCTACTGCAGTAGGCAGAAATTGTAAAAAGTATTACAAACATCAATGCCTTGAGCATCAACTTTACTACACATTAGTGCTCCCTGGAATAGGCCAGAAAACGAGGAACAGAGGCTATCAGGGTACTAATGCAGCTGAGCCATGGTTTAATAGGAGCCATTGACATTGTCCACCAGGAGCAAAATCCATCTGTGTGGTGGCATGTGCCCAAACTATAAGAGTGTTCCATATTTCAGCAAAAGGATAATGAATGAGAGATGGAAATATTAAATAGTTTGTCTTATTTCTTATATCTTTCCATTTGCATCAGTCCTTTCAACATAAGCTTTTTTTTAAATGCCCAATTTTGAAGGGTGCTTAATTTCATTGAACTATGTACTTGTGTTAGGGAGAAGTGAAATAGAACATAAATTATTGAAGCTAGCTCATAGAAATCATTCTATAATGCACACATCTCCCTCTTCTGTTTAATCCACATTCTGACTTTCGAAAAGAAAGCAGGCAGATCTGATTTTCAAGAGCACAAATGCTTATAATAGTTTCATTTCCTCTAGCATTCTGCCAGCTCATCCTTTATTTCTTCAGATTTAAATTCTTCAAAAAGTCTTAATTTCTTCAAATGCCATGACTCTTTCATAGCTGGTATAGTGTAACAGTCCTGGGCCAAAGCAGAATAACTGAATCTTAGTCCTAACTCCATCTGCTGACTGCGTGGCTTTGGACAAGTCATTTCATCTAATAATGTCTCAGTTTCACCATCAATAAAATGGTTATATTACCATCCTGCTTACCACACAGAGTGAAATGCATCATACATTATGAATGTGAAGAGTATTCCATCTGCAAAGAGATACACAAATGTAAGTAACCATGTCCCTCTTCCTGTGGGATAGCAGGGAACAGCACAACCATTTCCTGACCAAGAATTGTCCAGGGACAGAAAGCAAAATGAATAACTGAATCATAGAGCCTGTCCTAACCCTCAGAGAACAAGCCTATGTGTTTAAATACTGCATGCATAAGCCTAACATATCTAGAGATGTGTCTAAAACAAAACTCATATAATCAGAAAAATTGAGGGTGAGAAGTCACCTGAAAGATCTAGTCCTCACTCTATTTGATGGATGGAGAAGCTGAGGTTTTCTTCTCAACTAAAACAAGGTTTTCTTTCTCACTTTCCAATATATCTCTTGGTCAGGTTTCATCTTGACTCTCTCTTCAAACCAGTTAATTGCCAAAACCTTGGACTTCCCTGGTCGCTCAGACGGTAAAGTGTCTGTCTACAATGCAGGAGACCCGGGTTCGATCCCTGGGTTGGGAAGAGCCCCTGGAGAAGGACATGGCAATCCACTCCAGTACTATTGCCTGGAAAATCCCATGGACAGAGGAGCCTGGTAGGCTACAGTCCATGGGGTTGCAAAGAGTCAGACACGACTGAGCCACTTCACTTCACTTCACCTTCGCAATGGCTAGCTATTTTTTTCCCATTCATCCTCTTTCAACCATCTTCCCTGGTGGCTCAGATGGTAAAGCGTCTGTCTACAATGCAGGAGACCCAGGTTCAATCCCTGGGTTGGGAAGATCCTCTGGAGAAGGAAATGGCAACCCACTCCGGTACTCTTGCCTGGAAAATCCCATGGACAGAGGAGCGTTGTAAGCTACAGTCCATGAGGTTGCAAAGAGTCGGACACGACTGAGCGACTTTACTTTCACTTTCACTTTCATCCTCTTTCAGGAACTAACAATACTTCATGCCTGTTCTCCTCTAGTAACCTCCTAGTTTGCTTCCCTTTCCTCCCCAGTTTATCTTCATGTTACCAGGGAAATGTTCCTAAATGATTACTTTTATCATGTTGCTTCACTGACAAAGTATTTTAAATGGGCACCCTGTGGTTGTGCGATACACATTAAAGTCCTTAGTCTAACTTGTAAGATTCCCCACAATGTGTCTCTGATACTCCTAGTATTTTCCCTACTGTTCTACATGAATCCCATTAGCCCTGGAAAACTGGAATCCTTTACTATTCCTCCAAAGCCCTCCCTAGAATACACAGGTCTTTTTTTGCTACTAGGATCCAGTCATCCTCTTCTGGTGTATGTGTGCTACGTCATTTCAGTTTTGTATGACTCTTTGTCACCCCATGGACTGTAGCTGGTCAGGCTCCTCTGTCCATGGGATTCTCCAGGCAAGAATACTGGAATGGGTTGCCATGTCCTCCTCCAGGGGATCTTCCTGACCCAGGGATTGAACCAGGGTCTCTTGCATTGGCAGGCAAGTTCTTTACCACTAATACTACCTGGGAAGCCCATTCCTCTTCCAGTAGCCAATCAACGTTTTTCTGGGGAACAATCCAACCCCTATTGAACAGAAGCTTGGTAGACCATCAGACAAGGTATTCAAAGTGGGAATGTGGCTCTAATTGGCCCAAACCCTTTCTGTCTGGAATTTTCACTCAAAATAAAGTTATATAAGTACTAAACACAAACAGCTGGCCTGACTGATCCAGAAAGTGATCCCTGAGATATTGTTAATTAGATCATACTCTCTAGGATTCTCTGCTCTCTATCCATTCAGAAGTTTGGTTCCACAGCATTTCCTTAAATTTTCTAAGCTATCTCACATCCTTTCAAGAAATGTTCTCTTTTGCACATTTTGTCAGGACAAGTTGCTCTTATTATCAAGAGTTCAGCTGAGCTTGGAGAGACGGCTGAGCTGCTAGATGCTGGAGGAGCCCATTAAAGCCATAGGCCCCAAAATGAAAGCGTTCAGCCTTTCATCACTCTCTGTGAAATTATGAGCAAGAGGCTATAATCAAAGCAAGTACTGATGCCCCCATTCCATTTTTTCCCATGGAACTGTGCACCCACAGAGGGTCAGGTGATCAGTGCACATGCGAGGGTCATCTTACTGTGGAGGGACTCTGGAACAAAAGGGCTCTGACATTTTTACAGACCCTGAGGTGATGCAGGGGAGAGGTATGGAGAAGAGCTCAGAGTGGAGAAGTCTTGGGTTGTAAGTCAGAGTGGGGAAGTGTCTTTAATATTTTCCCCTCCTCTCCTGATAAGGAGACCTGGGCAAAGCTCCTGAAGAGGATTTCTGTCCAAGGCCTGAGATAAAGGGACCTAGGAATGAAGGCACAGGGTTAGAAATGCAAACGCGTGAAGTGGGTGACTGGCCAGAGGGATCTGTCACTGAGCACTGCTCCCCTCAGAGGCTGTGGTGTTGTGACTGTGCCCTGAGTCTAGCGTGGGGAGGGAAGCTTTACTTCATGAAGCCAGGGAAAGCTTTGTAACTTTGGCTGGGCCTGAAAACTCACACAAACTCTCTTTTATCAGTGCCCTTCTTTCTTCCCCAGTTACTCTTCCTATCTAAAGCTACCCAACTCCAAGGCGAAGTTCATCTTCCTTACTTGAAGCCTTATAGATCAGTCCAGTCCGTATTCGATCGTTTCTTCCTCTAAAGCCTCATGTCATCTATTTGGAGGTAATTCCCTTGAAAAGATACTAACAGGTATGACCTTCATGACAACTATAAATTACTCACTTTTTATTTCTTGCCTCCTCACCTCAGATGGCACTATCTTTAGGTAAAGAGTTATTTTTACCTTTCACATGTCTGTAATTCTTAACTCAATTATGTGTGTAGTAAATGATTCATACAATTAATTGCGTGTGTGTGTGTGTAGTCTGTAGTGTGTGATTGGAAAGGCACATGTCCTAAAATCTCCCCCAAATGATTCTTGATGTGACTGTTATAGTAAGAAAGTTGTATCTACTATCTCCAAGGGTAACACAGTATCAGTGATTGCTTTTCTTATTATCCATTAGCACTCATCTTAAGGAAAGATTACTTCTGTATGTCAGCCAGAGGTCTAAGGAGAGTAGCATTTATTAAATAAGCACCATGTGCCAGAAGGATGCAGACATTTTCCAATACTTATTGATTCCCTACAGGAATCCTGAAACAGGCATTTTCTCCATTTAAAAGAAGATGATATTGGGGCACAGAAAGTAATTTAATTTTCCTATGATCTCACAGTTCTTACGTGACAGAGATTGCATTAAACCCAAGTTCATTTGAATATCAACTCTATTATATTTTCCAAGAAAAATTCCTAAAGATACCATGAATGCCATAAAGAGGCATCACAGTGTGATAGGAGATGGATGATTGCCAAAGACCACCCCATAAAAAAGTTCCTTCTACAAAATTATTAGACTGAAATAAATTAAAGAAAAGCTAAGTAAATGGAATGATGTCTCATGTTCATTGGAAGACTTAATATTATTAAGATGCCAACAATCCTCAAATTGATCTACAGGTTCAATGCAATGCCTATGAAAATCCAACCTGCCTTTTTTTTTTTTTTTTTGCAAAGATTAACAAGTTGATCTTCAATTTCATATAGAAATGTAAGGGACCGAAAATAGGCAAAACAATCTGTGAAAGACTTACTACACTGCCCCAGCAATAAATATACTGCACTACTGGCCTAAAGGTAGACATATAAATCAATGTAATAGAATTAAGAATCTATAAATAAACCCATACATCTATGAGCAATTGACTTTTTCTATTTCAGAGCTCTATTTTGTTCTATTGGTCTGCCTGTTTGTTTTGCATCGGTATCAGGCTGTCTTAATGACAAAAATTCACCTTATCACATTAATAAATTCAGGAAGAAAAATATATCAATGTGCCAAACAGGCATCTGACAATATCCAGCAGGCATTTTTAATAAAAGAAAAACTAAATAGGGACTGAAGGAAACAAGTGAACCATACAATGTGTGTTTATTTCAAACATGGAACAAATATGACACTAAGTGATTTCCATTAAGCTGGGTAAAATAACTAGATGCTTGTTATCACCACTAATCCTAAATCTTGTTCTGGAAATTATGGTCTATTAAAATAAGAGTAACAAAATAATCATTGTAAATATTCAGAAAAATAATATCTATTTGTAATTGACATAACTGCCTAAACAAATCAAGAGTCTAGTAAAAAATAAATTTTAAAGGTTATTGGGTAATAAAGAAAACTATGATTAAGAGCAATTGATTTTTGACAATGGTGCCAAGATCATGTAATGGGAAAATAATAGTCTTTTCGACAGATGGTGCTGGGACAACTGGATACCCACATACAACAGACTGTAATTGGACATCTACCTTGCACCATATAAAAAAATGAACTCAAAATGGATCGATGACCTAAATGTAACAGCTAAAACCATACATCCTTTAGAAGAAAACATAGGAATAAATCATATGATCTTGGATAAGGCAACAACAACAGTTTCTTAGACACAACATAAGCATATCTTAGATACGACATGAGCACAGGCAACTAAAGAAAAAAAAACAGATAAGCTGGATTTGACCAAAAAATTTTAAGCTTGTGTGTCAATAGATATTTTCAAGAAAGTGAAAAGTAACCCATCAGTCAGTTCAGTGCAGTCGCTCGGTCGTGTCTCTTTCAGTTCAGTTCAGTTCAGTTCAGTCGCTCAGTCGTGTCCGACTCTTTGCGAACCCATGAATTGCAGCACACCAGGCCTCCCTGTCCATCACCAACTCCCGGAGTTCACTCAGATTCACGTCCATCGAGTCAGTGATGCCATCCAGCCATCTCATCCTGTGTCATCCCCTTCTCCTCCTGTCCCCAATCCCTCCCAGCATCAGAGTCTTTTCCAATGAGTCAGCTCTTCACATGAGGTGGCCAAAGTACTGGAGTTTCAGCTTCAGCATCATTCCTTCCAAAGAAATCCCAGGGCTGATCTCCTTCAGAATGGACTGGTTGGATCTCCTTGCAGTCCAAAGGACTCTCGAGAGCCTTCTCCAACACCACAGTTTAAAAGCATCAATTCTTAGGTGCTCAGCTTTCTTCACAGTCCAACTCTCATAGAATGGGATAAAATGTTTGCAAATTATGTCCCATAAAAGACTTATTTTCAGAATATAAGAACTCATAAAATGACAAATTTTAAAAATTGAGTCTTAAACATTTTTCTTTTCAGAAAATACACATATGCCCAATAATCACACAGAAAGATGCTCAATATCATTATTCAACCAGAAAGTGCAAATCAAAGCCATAATGAGATACCTCTTCATACCCATCGGGATATCTATAATCAAAAAGACAAATAATAAGTGTTGGCAAGGCTGTGGAGAAATTGAAAACCTCAAACACTGCTCAGGGGGATGTAAAATGGTATAGCTGCTTTGGAAAACAGCCTGGCAATTCTTCAAAAGGTTAAACATATGGGAATCATGTGACCCAGGGATTTTACTCCTAGGCTCAGCAGCTAAGGAATCCACCTGCAATGCAGGAGTCACAGGAGATCCCTGGATTCAATCCTTGGGTCAAAAAGATCCCCTGGAGGAGGAAACGGCAACCCACTCCAGTATTCTCCCCCTGAAAAACCCCATGGACAGAGAGGAGCCTGACAAGCTATAGTTCACAGGGCTGCAAAGAGTCAGACCTAACTGAGCGAGTAAGCACGTATATATCCAAGTGTAAGGAAAACATACATCCACGCAAAAACGTGTATATGAGTACTTATAGCAGTACAATTCATAAAAGCCTAAACGTGGGAATAACCTAATGTTCATAACATTCAGTTTAGTTCAGTTCAGTCGCTCGGTCGTGTCCGACTCTTTGTGACCCCATGAATCGCAGCACGCCAGGCCTCCCTGTCCATCACCAACTCCCGGAGTTCACTCAGACTCACGTCCATCGAGTCAGTGATGCCATCCAGCCATCTCATCCTCTGTCGTCTCCTTCTCCTCCTGCCCCCGATCCCTCCCAGCAAGAGTGTTTTCCAATGAGTCAACTCTTCGCATGAGGTGGCCAAAGTACTGGAGTTTTGGCTTTAGCATCATTCCTTCCAAAGAACACCCAAGGCTGATCTCCTTCAGAATGGACTGGTTGGATCTCCTTGCAGTCCAAGGGACTCTCAAGAGTCTTCTCCAATACCACAGTTCAAAAGCATCAATTCTTTGGCGCTCACCTTTCTTCACAGTCCAACTCTCACATCCATATATTAAATAAAACTTGATGTATCTATACAATTAAATATTATGAACAAATAAAATGGAATATTACTGATATATGCTTCAACATAGATAAACTTTAAAAACATTATGCTAAATTAAATAAGTAGATACAGAAAGCCATATACTATATGGTGCCACTTTTATGAGATGTTTAGAATAAGCAAATGTATAGAAACAGAAAGTAGGTTAGTGGTTTCCAGGGTCTGAGAGTAGAAGAGGAGAATGGGGATTGACAGCTTTAGGGGTGATGAAAAAGTTCTAAAACTGGATGATGGTGATGGTTGCACAGCACTATGAAGATACTAAAACCCACTGAATTCTCTGTTATACTACTGAATCTTATAACATGAATTATACTTCAATAAGACTGTTAAAAATTAGGTTATTTGCATTGGTCTTCTATAAGGGGATAGAAATTTTCTAGATTTTTTTAACCTTTCAATTTTTGCCCTCCCCACAATGTGGTCCAATCTCATGTGTATATTTTATAGTTTCATATCTGTTTCTGGTTTTTAATGTAGCCTAAAACGAAAAAAGTTCAGTTTCTCCAATTTCACTGGTTCTGAGGGAAGACTTGGGTCACAGATGGACAGACATCTGTGTGCCTATCTAAATAAGCTTAGTCATTCCCACTTCCCTTACACATAGATGGCATAGTTTTGAAAGGCAGGATAAAGTCCTAGCTAACACACTTCTAATCTCAAAAAAAATATCTAGAATTCTTTTTTGTTTTTTAATTTTATTATTATTATTATTATTTTTACTTTACAATATTGCGTTGGTTTTGCCCTAAATCAACATGAATCCACCACAGGTGTACACATGTTCCGAATCCTGAACCCCTTCCCACCTCCCTCCCCATACCATCCCTCTGGGTCATCCCAGTGCACCAGCCCCAAGCATCCTGTATCCTGCATCGAACCTAGACTGGCGATTCGTTTCTTATATGATATTATACATGTTTCAATGCCATTCTCCCAAATCACCCCACCCTCTTCCTCTCCCACAGAGTCCAAAAGACTGTTCGATACATCTGTGTCTCTTTTGCTGTCTCACATAAAGGGTTATCATTACCATCTTTCTAAATTTCATATATATGCATTAGTATACTGTATTGGTGTTTTTCTTTCTGGCTTACTTTACTCTGTATAATCGGCTCCAGTTTCATCCACCTCATTAGAACTGATTCAAATGTATTCTTTTTGATGGCTGAGTAATATTCCATTGTGTATATGTACCACTGCTTTCTTATCCATTCATCTGCTGATGGACATCTAGGTTGCATCCATGTCCTGGCTATTATAAACAGTGCTGCGATGAACATTGGGGTACACATGTCTCTTTCAATTCTGGTTTCCTTGGTGTGTATGGCCAGCAGTGGGATTGCTGGGTCATAAGGCAGTTCTATTTCCAATTTTTTAAGGAATCTCCACACTGTTCTCCATAGTGGCTGTACTAGTTTGCATTCCCACCAACAGTGTAAGAGGGTTCCCTTTTCTCCACAGCCTCTCCAGCATTTATTGCTTGTAGACTTTTGGATCGCAGTCATTCTGACTGGCATGAAATGGTACCTCATTGTGGTTTTGATTTGCATTTCTCTGATAATGAGTGATGTTGAGCATCTTTTCATGTATTTGTTAGCCATCCGTATGTCTTCTTTGGAGAAATGTCTGTTTAGTTCTGTGGCCCATTTTTTGATTGGGTCGTTTATTTTTCTGGAATTGAGTCGCAGGAGTTGCTTGTATATTTTTGAGATTAGTTATTTGTCAGTTGCTTCATTTGCTATTATTAGGATTCTTTAAACCAAGTGACACAGCTACATTTTTCTACTCACTGAAAGTTACTTGAGTATATTACTTATATTTCAATCAGAAAGAATATTTCATCATTTTGGCAAACATTTTTTTGTAGTTAATGTGTTACTTTTCTCCTGAAATGCAATGACAATGCTCAGTACTTTCTCTACTATTTGGAAAAGTCCCATGTATGCAGTGGAATGTAATTATACTGACTAGCAACCAACAAAGGAATGTAAAAATTTGCATATCTAAAATTCAGAAATATCTGTAAGCTGCACCTCTCTGTCTCTTAGCTTCATATAATAGGTTTAGAATGGATAAAAGAAAGGGTTTGACATAACAGAATTTTTTAATTTTTTACAGAATTTTGAAGGTTACACTCCATTTACAGTTTTACAAAGTATTGGCTATTCTCTCCATGCTGTACAATACATCCTTGTAGCCTATCTTACTCCCAGTTGTTTGTACCTCCCACAACCCTACCTCTATATTGCCCCTATATCCCTCTCAACTGGTAACCACTAGTTTGTTCTCTATATCTGTGAATCAGCTTTGTCTTTGTGCTATATTCACTATTTTGCTGTATTTTTTAGATTTCACTTATAAATTATATCATATAGCATTTGCCTTTCTCTGTCTGACTTTTTTCACTTAGCATAATGCTAAGTCTATCCATATTGTGATAAATAGCAAAATTGCATTCTTTTTTATGGCCAAGTAGTATTCCATTGTGAATATCGATTACATTTGTTGGTAAACACTTAGGTTGCTTCCATATCTTGGCTATTGTAAATACATTGTTATGAACATTGGGGTACATGCATCTTTTCAAAGTAGTGTTTTTGTCTTTTTATTTGGTATTTTGTTTTGGATATATACCTAGGGGTGGAATTCCTGGGTCATATGATCTATTTTTGGTTTTTTGAGGAATCTCCATACTGTTTTCCACAGTGGCTGTACCAATTTACATTCCCACCAACAGTGTACGTGGACTTCTGTTTCTCTATAACCTTGCCAACATTTGTTATTTGTGTTCTTTTTGATGATAGTCATTCTGACAGGTGTGAGATGATATCTCATTATATGAGGTCAGCATCACCCTGATACCAAAACCAAAAAAGATATCACACAAATAAATTACAGGTGAATATCACTGATGAGCATAAATGCAAAAATCTTCAAAAAACACTAGCAAACCAAATCCAACAATACATTAAAATAATCATTCACTGTGATCAAGTGGAATTTTTCCCAGGGATGCAAGGATTTTTCAATATTTACAAATCAATCAATGTGCCACAAACATATTAACAAATTGATGAGTAAAAGCCATATGATCATGTCAATAGATGTAGAAAAAGCTTTTGATAAAATTAATTTATGACAAAAACTCTCCAGAAATTGGGCATAGAGGAACATACCTCAAAATAATAAAGTCCATATATGACAACCCTACAGCTAACATCATGGTCAACTTAGTGAAAAGTTGAAAGCATTTCCTCTAAGATGAGGAACAGGACAAGGATACTCACTCTCACCACTTTTATTCATCATAGTTTTAGAAGTCCTAGCCACAGCAGTCAGAGAAGAAAAAGAAAAGGAATCCAAATTGGAAAGGAAGAAGCAAAACTGTCACTGTTTTGCAGATGACGTGACCCTATACATGGAAAATCCTAAAGATAACACTTTAAACTTGTATTATCTGAGTATTATTTCTTCCTATTTTACAGATGAAGAAATTGAAGCACAGAAACAGAAAGGGATTTGTTGAAGGTCATATATGACAACTATGGGTTGTGATTCTGGGTCTTTCTGACTCCAACACCTGTCTTTTAATCTACTGTAGTACATAGCCTCCCAGTTAAGTGAAGTTGATTTCATAATCAGAAAACTAACTACATATTTTTATTAATAAGCTGTAGATATCTCTATTTAATGGAAAGACTAAAACATTTATTTTGTCACTGGATTTGAAAGCATACTGAAAAAGGAAATCGTTTCCTAACTCTAGCAAGAATGGCATGAATTTAAGATAAAATCCAAATGTTATCACTATGGTAATCTTCAATGGCTCTGAGTTGGCTTACTTTTCTTACTATATAAACCAGAGTTCACTTACCCATATGATGTGTTCATGTTGGAGGGTTGCTGATTATCTCTGCTTCTGTTTAAATGAGGGCTTTACTATGCATGCCTGCATGCTAAGTCGTTTCAGTCGTGTCTGACTCTTTGTGACGCTGTGGACTGTAGCCCGCCAGGCTTCTCTGTCCATGGGATTTTTCCAGGCAAGAACACTGGAGTGGGTTGCCATGCCCTCCTCCAGGGGATCTTCCAGACTCAGGGACTGAACTCAGAAATCTTATGTCTCCTGAATTTGTCTCTTATGTTTCTTGCATTTGCAGGCAGATTCTTTACCACTAGCATCACCTGGGAAGCCCAGTCTTCACTATAGTCTTGTGCAATTAGGATTTACACTATCAGCTTATACTTGTCTTTTCTCCTTTCACTTGTTGTTTCTTTGACTATTGATAAGTTATGAAATATTCATTTATGTTTGTACTCTTTAAGAGAAATTGTTTCAACTAAAAAAAGGATTAGAATGTGCAAGGGCATAGAGTAGTATCAATATATGTATGAGTGTATTAATAAAATATATGAGGATATACTAATAAATTCAATGATGATCAAATGAACATGCTTAACACTTCAGTGAAAGAAAAAGAATAAATTGAATGCCTTTAGTGAATATTTCTGTTATATCCAGTAGTCTTAAATCAGCATAGTCTAAATTGTGGTATCCAGGAAGAGCATTTCCAGAAACATACTACCTATTGGAGACATTATTAAGTATCAACAAGATGAAATAATTTCAAGAAGAAATGCCCAAAGATTAAGACCCAAACTATATGTCCTGACTTTACTCCAACTCTGTGTCAGCGAGCCATCTCTCTGCCCTCTGGTGGTCCTGTATTTCAATTCAAGCGCCTGCACTACATAGGAGCAAGGCGAGAATAACCTTTCCGTACAGGGGACTCTGTTGTTGATACACCAATTGTGGTCAATGAGAATTCACTAATAGCAGCCAATGTTCTCATTGATATAACCCAATTTATGTTTGATTTTATGCACTAGGAGGCTGGGGTTCATTAATTTATTTAAAAATTTACTTATTGTGTTTATTCTGTGCTTGGCACATATAAAAGCATTGGAGATACAATCATAGATAATGCATAGTTTATACCATCATGGAGTTTCAATTTTGGTGAATAACGTAACTTCCCCTTATTTACGATCCATTTTTATGCCAAAATTTATCTTAGACACTTTACATACATAACTTCATTAAGTCTTTACAACATTAAAGGGTAGATATTATTCCCTGCCCGCTAAAAAACAAGTAAACTTAGGCATGGAGAGATCAAATTAATAAATAGGAGAGAAGTGAAGTGAACCCTAATAGTTTGTCTTCACATTTAAATTTTCACAGAATCTTATAAGACCATATAGAAATCTGTATCTAAAAAGTCTACTTTGACCTTGTGATTAAGTAGTCACTCATGGTATGTCTAAAAATGTTTGTATATTTCTGTCCATGAACATATGTACTAGTCTTGTTGTTTGCATTGAAATTTAGCAATTAAAATAAAGACATTCATTTTCTTCTTTCTTCTCCTATCCCGTGCCATAAAAACCAGTAAGTGATCAGTAATTTTTATTTTCTTTGATGCTGAATGTTTGCTACTGATCTAATGCAGCTTTTATGTTCAAAATATTAAGAACCTAGACACTCTAATATAAAACTTCAGGGAAATGAGAAACTAGTAGATTATCACTGAAAATATAGTCTTACCGTCTTCCTAAACATCTGGATATTTTGCATTCATTTCCTTTTCATTTTTGAAAACCAATGTTTTGCTCTTCTAAAACTTAAATTTCCTGTCTCCTCTAAAATGAAGTTTTTATGGATGAATCTCAGTTATACTAAATATAGCATTATGAAAGGGCCACCGTTTGCACTTCATCAATGATCAGTTATTTTTAAGATTGGCTGCTTATTTGTTATTCAATATGCCTCACATTTTCCTTCACATTAATGAACTGAGATATTACTATGTAGATTTTTCACTTATTGGTTGATTTTGAACAGTGTTCAGGGGAGAGGGAAAAAAAGAAAAGTCAAAGAAGGAGTTTTAACAAGCTCTTCTCTCTCTTCATAAACCTGATTAAACTGCTGATGTTGGAATAAAAGGACAGGAAAAGTCTCCAGGAAGCCCAGTTAGCAGTTAAGCAAGATCATTGCTTATTTTTCATAAGAATGTTCTGAGCTGTCCTATTCTAGCACATGAAAGAACCCCTTTGGCTTTCCTCTCTTTGATCAGGTCTAGGAGTTTTATAACTCTATAGCAACCACACTTCAACTTCTTTGCACCAGGCTTACCTCTTCTTCTCTGGCCTATTTTCTCCACTTTTGTAGGTCAGTACTTAACCCATCAAAAAGAACTATTCCCACCCTTTGCCTTTTAATAAAGAGGGGATAGGTATTTCATGTGCTTCCTCTCAATTCCTTCTGTGTCACCATACATTTGAAGAAGCCAAGTATAGTATCCTTGATTGTGGGTTAGTCATGAAATGTACAATATATTAATTTTGGTTTTATCAATTTTCCAACATAGAAAAAGGAGCAATAAAATTGTATTTCATTTTTCTTACTAATGTAATTTCATATTTATAAAGTTTGATCGAAACATCTATTTAAAACTCAATTTAAATTTGTCTCTAAAATAAGATATCTGAAAACATTTCTACCGTGTTACTCAATATAGTAAGAAGCAAGGGGACTAATTTTGTAGATGCTAAATTAAAACCCAGGAATGGTTTCGAATGAGACACAAGTTTGTGCATGGGTTGATGAAAAAAAAAGAGGTCAAGGAATAATGAAATGAATGGATCATTTAAAGCAGAACAGTGAGAAAGATATCAACATTTCCCTAGTTGTCATTTTCCAGATATTTCACTAAATATTGCAACAACTTAAGCACTATGTTAATAATCTGTTTACTTGTTTGTCTTCCTCACTAGACAGTAATTTTCTCTAAGGAGTGCATTTAAGCTCTGTATCCGCAAGACACAGTATAGTGTGTGTGTGTGTATCACATAATAAAGGTTCAATAAATATTACTTGTATGAAAAACTAGAAAGCTCATTAATGTGAAGGGAAATTGGAGGCATAATGAAAAACAAGTAACCAGTCTTGCAAATAACTGCTAGGTGATGAAGTATTAAACAGCAGCACAAATGATAGCCCTTTCATGATGCTGTATTTAGTATAACAACACTGATTCCTTACCATCACTCCACTAATTCAGTCCTTGTAATTATATAAAGTGATTATAAGTATATTAGAAGCAGACCCCAGAATTACACCCCATGTCTCTGCCCAAAGGCATGGTGATTGCAAGCAAACACTAGTTAGGAAGTCAGTTCAACATGGCTTCCAAACAGGAGGGAGTAACGGGTACCAGATAAGCCTCCCCACCATAAGCAACAATAAAACAGGATAAAATACAAAAAGCAACAGTTTTCAGACTTTTGCAAAGAGAGAAGGCACCCAGGAGTTTAAGTCAAGAGTAGTCCATGAGTTCTAGACTGACCTGAGCAAGTACTGGTTGAGTGTGCAGAATGCTTACTAGAGAGCAGCTGCTATGAAGTTGAGAAGAGAACAGAGATATTAGAGGTTGGTTGGCACTGGGGAACACTGGAAGTCTGATCTAGCCAGAGTAGAGGCAGACCTTGGAGACACTACATATTCAGTTCCAGACCACCATGATAAAATGGATATCACAGTAAAGCAAGTTAGATGAATATTTGGGTTTCACAGTTCACATAAAAGTTATGCTTATACTACAGTCTATTAAGTGTGCAATAGTATTACATCTATCAGATAATGTACACACCTAAAAGATACTTTATTGGTAAAAATGCTAACCATCATTTGACAATGCAGTTACCACAAATCTTCAATTTGTTGAAAAACAAACAAACAAACTGTATCTGTGCAGTGCAACAAAATGAGGCATGCTTGTATGAAGTCCTCATTAAAAATTCATAATGTCCTTTTAAAAAAAAGAAATTACCTGGGTGTCCGGTGGTTAAGACTTGGTGCTTTCACTGTCAAGGGCCTGGGTTTGATCCCTGGTTGAGGAACTAAGATCCCACAAACCACACAGCATGGTTAAAAAAAAAAATTCAATGACATGTTGAGGTGAGACGCCAGAAAGTCTGTGCCTTAAGACTAAGAACTATGCTATGGCTGACTCTAGATCTATCTTGGTTGTTGTTGTTCAGTTGCTCAGTCATGTCCAACTCTTTGCGACCCCATGGACAGCAGCACACCAGGCTTCCCTGTCCTTCACTATCTCCTGGAGCTTGTTTAAACTCATGTCCATCGAGTCGGTGATGCCATCCAACCATCTCATCCTCTGTTGTCCCCTTCTCCTCCCACCTTCAATCTTTCCCAGCATCAGGGTTTTTTCCAATGAGTCGGTTCTTTGCACCAGGTGGCTAAAATATTGGAGCTTCAGCTTCAGCACTGGACATCAGGGAAGTCCCCAACTGTACCCATTTTTAAGATCCACCCATCCTTTGCATCAACCTTTTATATTCCTGACACAAGGACCAGCTTCAGAACCATGTGATCAGTGCAGTGGCAGAGGGGCTCCATGTTCAGAAGTGCTCTGCAGTTGCTGTCTTAAATTTTAAAAGTAATTTTGTCTTTAAAAACGTATTTTGCAAGTCAGTTGGGACATTGGAACCTGCACCCGAGGCTTGGAGTCTTGACTTGCATGACATCTCACATCCTGCCATGTCCCTAGGACTGGTTCTTGGCAACCTGCTCTCCCACCCTCTGGCACCCTAGGCCCTGCTAGGTATGTCTTCTCTGCCTGGGCCCTGCTTCCCTCTTCTCTGAACAGGAACCTGGGTGCAGGTGCGGGGAGAGCGGGAGTTGGCTGTGCACGCCTCAAGACATCTCGGGACTGGGCCATCTCACCCCAGGCTGCCAGCACAAGGGCCTGTCTAGTGGGTGGCCAGCCTGGGCCTGCATCTTGGGTGGGGGAAGCCACTAACCTACTCACCTCCAACCCAAGTACCACATACAGCCCAATGTAGAGGTTTAAAGATCTTTGAAAGTCACTTGTCTGCCATGGATTGGTAAGACGCCTAAGTGGACTTCTCCAGAATTCTCCCCACTCCAGGGTGTAGTACCTAGGTCCAGTGGCTGGTGGGAGGGACCATCTGGCTGCAGTCAGGTCTGAGTCAGTGTGTGAGCAATACCATGTTACCCCATGCCCTGGAGCAAGGCCTCTGGGCACCTGTAAGGGTACACACTCCCCTTGCTGGTATCCCAGGGCCCAGGAGTACTACTTCAGCTTGCTCCAGGCCTAGGAGTATTCTCTCTTTCTCCTTCCATACTTCCTGAAGCTGGCTTGTGTTTTTCTCTTCTGGCCAGCTCTCAGAATCCTCCAGGGATGAGCCCCGAACTCCTAAATATGTAATGTGGCTCAGAAGGTAAAGAATCTGCCTGCAGTGTGGGAGACCCCGGTTCCATCCCTGGGTCGGGAAGATCTCCTGGAGTAGGATATTCAACCCACTTCAGTATTCTTGTCTGGAGAATTCCATGCACAGAGAGAGCCTGGCAGGGTACAGTCCGTGGGGGGTATGACTGATCATGCGTGCTCTGAATTCTCAGATACCTGCCTTTAAAATTTAGCATCAACAACTCAACCACAAAGTTGAAGATGAGAGGAAATTCATCAACAAATGGTTACCCCATCACCTATATCAGAAAGAACCTGTATTTGGTGCAAAAAATAAGAAATGACAGAATTAATTATCCTGGGATCAATTATCTAAATACTAATTCCCATACTACTGAAACACCTAATCATCTTGGTTATCCATGTGTACTTTTATTCTGGTAAAATTTACATTATGTTTTGCTTTGTCAAACCACCCCCTGGTAGCTCAGCAGGCAATGAATCTGCCTGCAATGCAGGAGACACAGGAGATACGGGTTCGATCCCTGGGTTCAGATCACCTGGAGAAGGAAATGGCAACTCACTGCAGTACTCTTGTCTGGAGAATTCCATGGACAGAGGAAACTGTGGGCTACAGTCCATGGGATCACAAAGAGTAGGGCATGACTGAGTGACTTTCTCTTCAACCACCTTTGGTATGTATTATATTCTCTCATTCCTGACTCTCATAACCAGAGCAAAATAGAACGATGGAGACACAGTGGATATGCAAAACGTGACAAAATGTGTCCATGATTCGAGAAATGACACTTCATCTATCACCTCATTCAGGAACCTCCCCGAGCTCCCCAGTCAGAAGACACTCCCTCAGTACTTCTATTACATGTACTCTGTCTGTACTTCTGCTATGGTGTTTCACAGGAAGTCCAACTGTTGGACTTCTATGCATGACTTACCTCAACAACTAAACTACCAGCAAGCACGGTGTGTAAATCACCTGAGCATTCCTCCTTCCTTGTCCTCAGTCACCTTAACATATCACCTTTCAGCAGATATAACTGTGCTCTGAAGGTTACTACACATTAGCAGTCAAGATAACACAAATTAAGCAACAGGGAGATACTGTTTTTCACTCATTCAGCTGTCAAAAAATATAGTGAAAGCATCTTTTCCTGGTGAGGAGGCAGGATAAAGAACACTGATTGCTGTTCAACTATAAATTACTAGTCTTCTTAGAAACAATTTTGTAATAGCTATTAAAGTTAAAAATTCACATACCCATTGGCTGGATGATTCCACTTCAGGAACTCTATTGCATAAAGCCACAATAATTATATAGATATATTTATAGTAGCATATTATTTAGGGGCAAAAAGCTGATGTAAAAGTGATCAAATCCTTCCATTAAGAGGTAGATTCTACTTCTGTATTCCTTTAATTTGGATTGACCATACAACTTGTTTGGCCAATAAGACATTAGCCAGTGTGATAAAATAAGCTTCAAAAGTGCCTGTGCATTGAAACTTAATTGCTTTCTTGGAAGCTTAAGATTGCCATGTGAATTAACCTAGCCAGAATGCTGGTGACAAAAGACATGTGCACTTGTCAGTCCTATCACTGTGGCCAACAACTTGCCAATTGTCAGTGATAAGACTGAGGCCAGCCTGAACATCCAACCTTCTGTAACATGCCAGTGCTCCATACAAATGAGAGTGAGTCCAGCAGAGATGAGCTGAGCTGGACTCAGATGAGAAAAACTTCCCAGTCAATCCATGGAACCTTAGAAATTAGTAAATGATTGCTCTTTAAGCCACTAAACTTGAGAGAGTAGTCAGTAACACAGCAAAAGCTAATGGATGCTTTTTTTTTTTAAGCAAACATGTAACTGGCAACAGTACGGGCCAATCAGTAGGGGAACACTTGAATAAGTTGTGCCATATTATGAGAAATTATGTAGCTATTAAAAAAAATAAGTTAGAGATGCATCTGTTAGTCATCTTTTGTTTCTGCCTCTCCAATTAGATAGTGAGCTCTTGGAAGACAGGAAACTTGTCTCTACCTTCACTGATTTCCTCCACAGCACAGTAGGAGCTCAAGTATTTGGTGATTGATTTGATTGCTCAATGGCTCCATTAAAAAAAAAATGAAGTAAGTAGCCTTTAGTTGAAAAAGTTATTCTACTGGTACAGTCTTGAGAATGTACCATCTGGTGGAACTAGCTCTGTCTGTCTGCTTATTAAAGCTACAAGAGCTTAATTTCAAAAGTCTCAATGTAATGAACAATCATGTGATCCACCAGAGCTGGCTTCGTGAGCATGTTATCAGCCTGTCATAAACGGCCCTGTGCTCAAAGGGACCTTGCACTTGGGGATTGAAGTTCTTTGGTTGCAGTCTAGAAATTATTTTTTTAATTAACTTTTATTGGCATATAATTGATTTACAATATTGTCTTAGTTTCTGCTGCACAGCAAAGTGAATCAGCCATACTGGTAAGTCGCTTCAGTCGTGTCCGATTCTGTGCGACCCCATAGACTGCAGCCCACCAGGCTCCCCCGTCCCTGGGATTCTCCAGGCAAGAACACTGGAGTGGGTTGCCATTTCCTTCTCCAATGTATGAAAGTGAAAAGCGAAAGGGAAGTCATTTAGTCATGTCCGACTCCTAGAGACCCCATGGACTGCAGCCTACCAGGCTCCTTTGTCCATGGGATTTTCCAGGCAGGAATACTGGGGTGGGATGCCATTGCCTTACATATACATATATCCACTCTTTTTGAAATTCTTAATAATTTTGCCTTTGACATTGTGTCTTGTAAGTGAATTCAGATGGCACAGTGGAGTCTAAGCTCGTACGTGGTCCCACCATTTCATCTGGCCAAGATGGGTTCTCAGCCACAGGCTTGGGGTCCAAAGTAATGATGTAACCAGTGTTATATACCTTGTGTTAGGAAATTGCAGAGGAAAGAAAACATATTGTTTCAATACAGAAAAGCCATGGCATTGTATGAAATAACAGTGCAGCTACCTTTTGCTTGTGGTAAGAAAAATGAAATTAGTCCAAGATGGTACATTTGACAATGAAGAATATAGAGAAAAGTTTCCTGGGCATGATACTGGCTCTTGCTACCTGTTTGTCTATTTTTCTCCCCTCCAAAGAATCAGCTTTTGCTTTTGTTAATATTCTCTATGATTTTGGTGTTAGTTTATGCATTTTCGCTCTGGTCCTTCTATTAATTTTTTCTCTGCTATTTGATTTTCCTCAGATGTTCTCCTTACTATTTGGATCAAATGCTTGATTGGTATACAGCTAGGTGCCTTATTAACAAGAACAGTTCTATAAGTTGCCTGCATCCATGCATGCTAAGTCGTTTCAATTGTGTCTGACTCTGTGTGACCCTGTGGACTGTAGCCCACCAGGCTCCTCTGTCCATGGGATTCTCCAGCCAAGAATACTGGAGTGGGTTTCCATTTCCTTAGTTGCCATTTCCTTCTCCAGGGGATCTTCCCAACCCAGGGATTGAACCCACATCTCTTATGTCTCTTGCATTGGCAGGCAGGTTCTTTACCACTAGCACCACCTGGGAAGCCCCTAGCTTGACACTATTTTTAACCAACTTTCTGGAAAAGGTGGAGAGAGTTTCACAGCTCTACAGCTTTGAAAACAGATTTATGTAGGAAAAAAAAAAAACAGTTTAACCTCAAATATAGAGTGACTATCTCACAGCAATCAAATGCTATTACAGAGCATCCTACTGCAAATCCTTGAGCAATTTTATGGTTAGGTCTGCTGTTTCTTTGTTACTTGGGAGCACATGATGTGCCCTGCTCACCATCCAAAGGGAAAGCGGTGCTGGTGGTTAAGTAGGCGGCATGGACAGGACTGTTGCTGACAACACATGCAAACCTGAACAAGCAGCTCAGAGAAACTCAGAGATGCCTGCTTCTCAACCTGGCGCTCAGTCTAGGCTAGGAGTTCCAAGCATAACGGTAGTATCAGCAGACCTGGCTTGAATCCACTTCTTCCAATTATCAGCTGAGTTACCTTATTCACTACAAATCTCTTTTCTTGTTTGTAAAACAGAGATAATAACACCTTTCACTGACAGTTATTTGACTGTAAATGAAATGCATCACTTTCCTTGTGGCACACCATTATTTTCTTTTAGAGCACTTATCTCAGTTAGTATGTATACAGTCATTCATGTATTTCTGGATTAATTAGCCTATTTGCCTAGTAAAATACTTGCCTGTTTTACTAGATTGTCATATTGGTGAAGACAGGGGCCATATCTATTTGTCCATCACTTTATACCTGCACAGAGCAAAGTATCTGCCACCTAATAGTTGCTCAATAAATATTTATAGAGTGGACAAACAAAATGCTCAACACAGTGCTATATGTTTAATGTAATAAAGTTGCCAACTCAAGAACAAAAATAAACACAAAAAGGAATAGTAATTTCTTTTTAAACTTATTTGATGTAGATGGTCTTGACCTCCTCTTTCAGCCAATTCTTGGTCAATTTAAGCACGCTTAAGTATCTGTAGCATTCAGTGTCCAGCTTACTTTATTTCATTGCTCACTCCATTACTCAGAACCTCCTTTAGCTGACTTTCCCCTGACAGACACTTTCCTAACACTGCAAGACCCATGGCTTCTGGCCTCTGGAAGAAATCTCCGTTAAGGAGGAGGACTGGTCCTTGCATAGATCCGATATTAGCCAGTTTTTCCTTGTTCTTCTGCAACCTCTATGTACTGAAGGGCAGTTTGTCATACAGTGCTTCTGACTGACTCACTGGTGAGTGAATTATTCTTTTTTGAAAAAAAAAAAAAAGTGAGTCCTTATTGAAACATGTTCAACCTAATTAATCCATACCACGAGTTAAAAAATAGAACACTCAGATTTTATTTTTCCATACCCCCCCCAGACACACACACACACGATATAAACTTCTGTGTAACAAGATGACACAGCCCAGATTCTGGCTCACGTATTCTAAGCAATATTAAGTGCATTCCAATTCTTGTACAAAGAGGGAGTGTGGTCAGAGTCCTAGGAGCAGCAGTGACTAGCACCAGCTTGATTTTAACCAAGATCCAGAGACAAAAGCCCCTTTACATAGGCAGCAATTTCCTAGGGAATGAACAGATATCTAATTTATCTTTACTTTGCCCTAACGTCTCAGTGTCAATTCCCCTGCTTTCTGAACCCAGTATATGAGTTTAGATATGCAGAAAACAAATCAATGAAAATTACTCCTTAAATTTCCCTCCACATATTTGATATTTTCCATGTGTCATTTCATTGAATCTTATCATTTATCAGAATCACACTTGATTTTGAAAATGCTAAATCCCTGTCTTGTTTATGTCTATTGATATTTGCGATCCCATGGACTGTAGCCCACCAGGTTCCTCTCTGTCCATGGCATTCTCCAGGCAAGGATACTAGAGTGGGTTGCCATTTTCTTCTCCAAGGGATCTTCCTGACCCAGGGATCGAACCTGGGTTTCCTGTACTGCAGACAGACTCTTTACTGTCTGAGCCACCAGGGAAGTCCTGATATAGTTCATAAAACTTTCTAAAGAAAAATAAACAGAGTCGATTGTTATGGCAACTATGCATAGCAAAGCATAGGCTTGTTAATATGAATTATTATGAATTATTATATTTTGTGAACTCATACTGTAAATATTTTCATTTTTATTTTCCCCAAATTTCTCACATATAAAATTTCACATATTCATATCCTCTAAAATGGAAGTAAACAAGTAGTTTAGTCTATAAATCTTAGCATCTCTTTGTGGGTTTTTTCCTTCCATGGGCCTGGGAAAGTGTTCAGACAGGATGACTGAAATATGAGTGGACAATGGTATCAGTTTCCTGCAGTTATTCTTCAAACTTCTCTGCAAGGACATCTTTGTTTGGTTCATACATTTCAGGTATGTTCTTTTTTTAGTGTTTCAGCTACAGAAAGAATTCTCAGGGTCTGAGGAATGAGTAGCTGTGTGGTTTGTCAGGTAATGTCACTTCAGAAACTATGATCTGTACATGACAATATGTAGCTCCTACCTGGGTTCTTGACAGTCGTTTCTTTTTGGAATTATTTGGAGGTGAAGAGGAAAATTTTCCAGGAAAGGGTGAGTGAGAAACCTGATGCAAACATGAAGATGGGCTTGAATGGCAAATGCCCCGAAGCCGTGCTGTGCCACTGATCACAGGGTCAGCCCCGTCTCGCACTGGGACTGTTATAACAGCTGCCAAACTGGTTCCCTGGACTTTAGCCTCCATACCAATATGTCTTAAATATTTTTGCTCTTTTTCTTTTACCATTGTGCTCGAAACCTTTAAAAAGTAACCATAGTTGTCATGTTTTAGGGTTTTGGCCTTGTTGTATTTAGTAGTTTATGTCTAATCCTCATGGTAACACTGCAGGGGAACAATTATGAGACCCATTTTATGTTATGCTATTGATGTGGCATTATTTAACCATGATTCTGTCAAAATATAAGTCAGATCATATTGACTCTTCTGCTCAACACCCTCCAATGGCTTCCTTTCTCATGTAGAGTCAAGAGCAAAGTCCTCACCATCAGGCCTTATCGCATTTGACTCCCACCACTTCTCAGATGTCTTCTATCCCCTCACTCTTTGGTGAGGGTTTCCTTGTCACTCATCCTCCACAAAATTTCGTAACTCCTTCCGTGATTTATGTTTTATCCTTAGCACCCATCACTCTCTAAAATACAAATGATGTTACTGATTACTGTAATCTTAGATATTGTCTTTCTCCGATAGACTGTCATTACCGTAAGAACAGGGATTTTTGTCCTTTTGTTCACTACCGTATTCCTAGCACTTAGCACGTGGCTGGCACTTACTAAATATTTGCCAAAGTAAAAATTTATTCCTTTACATTTTAGAACTATGAACTACATCATCTACACACAGAGCTGATATATTGGTAGAAACAGTTGAAAGATTACTAAGAAAATTACCAACACTTTAGATGTCAACAGTGTACTCCTTCTCCCTGGTGTCTACCTTTATCTTCTGAGATTTGCCTTTATGAATTAAAAAAAAAAAAACACTTTCTTGTGTTTCTTAGAGTTTGTCACTTATGTATATATCTCTTGGGGCTTCCTTGGAGGCTGAGTGGTAAAGAATCTGCCTGCAAAGCAGAAGGCCTGGGTTTCATGCCTGGGTGGAAAAGATCCCTTAGAGAAGGGAATGGCAACCCACTCCAGTATTCTTGCCTGGAGAATTCCATGGACAGAGGAGCCTGGTGAGCTACAGTCCATGGGATTGCAAAGAGTTGAATATTATTGAGCAGCTAACACACAGACACACACACATACACATACATGTATCACTTAACAACCTATTCAAGTTTGCATATTTTTAAATCAGATTGCTTAGGTTTTTTCGTTTCTGTATTGCTCTGGGTTCTTTGCTATTAAGCCATGTGAAGAACACACCCTTTTTAATCCCTTTCTCCTGAGGTCCCATTTAATCCAGAACCATAAAGATAACAAGAGAAGATCACTAGCAAAAAGAGATTTCAACAACTGTCTAGAAGATATTCTAGAGTGACTGGGAAAAGAGTGACTGATGAATGAGACAGAGAAAGTTGTAGTCCACAGCTGTGGAAGAAATTGCAGAATCAATGAACGACCATTTTAGTACCAACAAGTGAGTAAAGAGAAATGTGACCTCAAAAAACTTAAGCTTATGAAATCTCCAGCAACAAATGCCAGAAATTTCTTGCCCAGGGGAGCAAACAAGGAAACAAAGTGAGAAGGGTCTTTATAAGGAAGTTAAATGCTGTGTTTTGAACTGTGGTATTGGAGAAGACTCTTGAGAGTCCCTTGGACTGCAAGGAGATCCAACCAGTTCATCCTAAAGGAAATCAATCCTGAATATTCACTGGAAAGACTGATGCTGAAGCTGATACTCCAATACTTTGGCCACCAGATGTGAAGAACTGATTCATTTGAAAAGACCCTGATGCTGGGAAAGATTGCAGGTGGGGAGGAGAAGGGGGCGACAGAGGATGAGATGGTTAGATGGCATCACCAACTCGATGGACATGAGTTTGAGCAAGCTTCAGGAGTTGGTGATGGACAGGGAAGCCTGGCGTGTTGCAATCCATGGGGTCGCAAAGAGTTGGACATGACTGAGCAACTGAACTGAACTGAACTGAGGGCACTAGAGCAGTCAGTGTAGTAATGAGCACCTCCAAAATGCTGTGGCTTCAGTGAGTCACTTTGTGCAGTAGTCTTCTCTCCTAAAAGCAAAATGTGTGAGTGAACAAGCTTCTTGCTTATGCAAAGTCTCTGGTCACCTTTTATATTGCTAAATCTTAAACTACGCAGGGCAAAGAATAACTAGTTGAGGACAGTCAACAACATGAAAAGAAGAGCCAGGAGAAGCAAAAACAATCAAAGACCTAAAAAGAGCTCTTAGAAAATAATAAAAGAGTTGTGGAGATGTCACACGATGTAGAATAAGCAGACAAAGAAACAAATCTGTTAGAGAAATGAGACACTTGGAGAATTAATCCAAGAGTTCCACTGTTTGATTACCTGGAGTTTCAAAAAGACATTGGAAAGTTAGAGAGAGCAACAACTAGATGCTAGAAGATGCAAAGATGTGACACCTTCAAAATCCTAAGGGAAAATAATCTACATTCTAGAATTCTTTTCAGAAATTACCAATCAGGTTTGAGTACAGAATAAAGATCTTTTCAAATATGCAAGGGCGTAAATATTCCCTCATTCCTCCTTTCTTAGTTTGTGTGTGTGTGTGTGTGTGTGTGTGTGTGTGTGTGTGTGTGTGTGATCCAGCAAAACGAGCTAATGCCCTAAGAAGGAAGAACATAGAATCTAGGAAACATTGGTCAAACTAGGACCCTGGTGACTGATGTTTGCTGATGATACAGGCATCACGCAGAGTTCATGAGGTTCAGGGACAGGATGCTCAATGCTGAGCAGTAGATGCAGAGGCGCAGATCACTAGTCGATGGTCTGATGCCAATTTGATTACTGGTCCTTTGTTATTCAACTTTTCCCCCCTTGCTTTTACTTTTGGAAGTTCTAGGATCTTCTGTGTTTACTACGGTGCACCTGGATGAGTTTTACTGTTGTTATTGTGTCTGTGGTTGTTTATTACAGGATATCTGACAACTTGTGTCCTGGGCTCTTTCCCTATGAGACAGTTTGCATTCAGGAAGCATGCATTCTCTGATCCTCAGTTCTGTAAAGTTTATCACATAATTGGAAAACCACACTAATATGTTAATAAAATCTATAGAGCTCTCTTGCACAACCTGGTCTCTCTCTCTCTTTTTTAAAGTTTTTATTTGATACTGGAGTATAGTTGGTTAACTATGTTGTGATAGTTTCAGGTGTACAGCAGAGTGATTTAGTTATACATACACATAAATCTATTCTTTTTCAAGTTTTTCCCCATTTAGGTGTTAAAAAATATTGAGCAGAGTTCCCTGTGCTGTAAAGCAGGTCCTTGTTGGTTATCCATTTTAAATATAACAGTGCGTATATGTCCATCCCACACTCTCTAACCATCCTTTCTGCTCACCCTTCCCACCTGATAATCATAAGTTCATTTGTTCTCTAAGTCTGTGAGCTTATTTCTGTTTTATAAATAAGTTCATTTATATCATTTTTTTTAGATTCTGCATATAAGCCATATTATACAGTATTTTGCTTTGTCTGACTTACTTCTCTCAATATGACCATCTTTAGGTCCATCCATATTGCTGCAAATAGCATTATTTCATTTTTTAAAAAGACAGCCTGGTCTCTTGCTAAGCAAATCTTCTCACTTTCTCAGCTAACATTTTCTTCTAGCCACACTGAACTATTTGCACTTGTTCAAATGCATGATGCCTAATCTCAGTTGTAAACTTTGCATACTCTGTTTGGAGCACTCTTCCAACTTTGTCCTCACCTCTCTGAAAACTCGTTGTCCAGAAAGTCTTTCCTGATATCTCACAGAAGCCTGTTTATGATAAGATGGCTGAGGAATAGGACGGGGAGACCACTTTCTTCCCCACAAATTCATCAAAAGAACATTTGAACGCTGAGTAAATTCCACAAAACAACTGCTGAATGCTGGCAGAGGACATCAGACACCCAGAAAAGCAGCCCATTGTCTTCAAAAGGAGGTAAGAAAAAATATGAAAGATAAAAAGAGAGACAAAAGAGATAGGGACGAAGATCCGTCCCAGGAAGGGAGTCTTAAAAAAAGAGAGAAGTTTCCAAACACTCTCACCAGTGGGTTGGTGGTGAGCCTTGGAACTTCAGAGGGCAACATAACCGGTAGGAAAAATAAATAATTAAAACCCACAGATTAGGTGCCCAACAGTAACTCCCCCAGTAGAGAAGCATCTCAGACGCCCTCATCTGCCACTAGCAAGCAGGGGCTGGGCAGGGAGGCACGGGCTGCATTGCTTAGAGTAAGGACCAGGCCTGAATGCCCCAAGGGCAATCTGAGGGAACTAACTTGAGATAGCAAAACAGACTGTGGGATCGCTATCCGGCAAAAAGCCCTAACCTAAGACACCGCCAGGCCCGCTCACAGAACAAAGGACTGACTAGAGCTACCCGAAAAGCCCTAACCTAAGACACCACCAGGCCCGCTCACAGAACAAAGGACTGAGCAGAGCTAGCCAGCTGTGGACCAGCCCATCCCCCACCGGAGACAGGCAGGCGAGGGCAGCCAGAGCCGGAAGGGGGCAATCGTGGCCCCAGAGAGGCATCCTCTACCAAACTGCAAGCAGGCTTCGTTGCTAACCAAGACTTCTTGGGATTCTGGATGGTCGACATCTGCCGGGAGGGTCGCAGCCAGAGATCAGCTCCCTAGAAGAGACACACGGCACACCTGAGAAGGTGCACCAGTTGTACTCCCAGAAAACCGAGCGGCAGGGACAGGGGAGGCGATAAGTTGTAGTGACCGTGCTCACCAAACACATGGTCACCTGAGCTGCTTGGACCTGGGAAGGGCACAAAACTCAGGCCCAACCAAGTCTGCACCTTTGCAGAGTACCTGACAACCTGAACCTGAGTGGCTTAGACCAGGGAAGTGCATACAACCCAGGGCCAGCCTCAGACAGTTCCCGGCAGAGCAACCTAGAGCCTAAACAGGGTAGACAGGGAAAGCACACATGCTGTGAGTGGGGACAAACCCAGTGTGGCCAAGACACTGTGAGCACACACCAGTGATATTTGTTTGTAGTGTTCCTCCCTCCCCACAGCACGACTGAACAAGTGAGCCTGAATAAGTGACCACCACCGCCCCCTTGTGTCAGGGCAGAAATTAGACACTGAAGAGACCAGCAAATAGAAGAAACTAAAACAAACAGAGGGAACCTCCTTGGAAGTGACAGGTGCAATAGATTAAAACTCTGTAGTTAGCACTGACTATATGGGAAGGGGCCTATAGATCTTGAGAAGTATAAGCCGGATCAAGGAACTATCTGAAAATGAACTGACCCCACACTGTCCACAACAACACCAGAGAAAGTCCTAGATATATTTTTACTACTACCATTTTTTTTAATTAAAAAAATTATTTTAAGTCCTGTATTACTCCTTTAATTTTCATTTTATAACCTACTATTACGTTGCAAAAAAAAGATGCTATTTCTTAAAGTAAACTTCATATATATATATTATAAATTTTGTGACTTTGTTATTTTCTTTAATATTGTATTTTTGAGAATCCAACCTCTACTCTAGATTTTTAATCTTTTCTTTTTGGTATTTGTTATCAATTTTGTACCTTTAAAAACCTAATCTTCAGTACCCATTTTTACTTGGGAGCGAGATTACTGGCTTGACTTTTCTCTCCCCCTTTAGACTCTCCTTTTTCTCCACCAGGTCACATCTATCTCCTCCCTCCCCCTTCTCTTCTCTACCCAACTCTGTGAATCTCTTTGTGTGTTCCAGACTGTAGAGAACTCTTAGGGAACAGATTACTGACTGGATCTGTCTCTCTCCTTTTGATTCCCGCTCCCCGCCCCCTTTATCCTCCTGGCTACCTCTATCTCCTTCCTCCCTCTTCTCTTCTCTGTGTAACTCTGTGAACATCTCTGAGGGATGCAGACTGTGGAGAGCACATAGGGAAGTGATTACTAGCTAGCTTGCTCTCTCCCCTTTTGTTTTCCCCTCTTCTCCTCCTGGTCACCTCCATCTCTCTCCTCCCTCTTCTCTTCTCCATGTAACTCTGTGAACCTCTCTGTGGGTCCCTCACTGTGGAGAAACTTTTCATCTTTAACCTAGATGTTTTATCATTGGTGCTGTATAGATGGAGAAGTCTTGAGGCTACTGTAAGAATAAGACTGAAAACCAGAGGCAGGAGGCTTAAGTCCAAATCCTGAGAACACCAGAGAACTCCTGAATCCAGGGAACATCAATTGATAGGAGCCCATCAAAAGCCTCCATACCTACACTGAAACCAAGCACCACCCAAGGGCCAACAAGTTCCAGACCAAGACATACCATGCAAATTCTCCAGCAACACAGAAACATAGCCCTGAGCTTCAATATACAGGCTGCCCAAAGTCACACCAAACCCACTGACATCTCATAACTCACTATTGGACACTTCATTGCACTCCAGAGAGAAGAAATCCAGCTCCACCCACCAGAACACCAACACAAGCCTCCCTAACCAGGAAACCTTGACAAGCCACCTGTCCAACCCCACCCACAGTGAGGAAACTCCATAATAAAGAGAACTCCACAAACTTCCAGAATATGGAAAGGCAACCCCAAACACAGCAATCTAAACAAGATGAAAAGGCAGAGAAATACCCAGCACATAAAGGAACAGGATAAATGTCCATCAAACAAAACAAAAGAGAAAGAGATAGGGAATCTACCTGATAAAGAATTCCAAATAATTATAGTGAAAATGATCCAAAATCTTGAAAACAAAATGGAGTTTCAGATAAATAGCCTGGAAACAAGGATTGAGCAGATGCAAGAAAGGTTTAACAAGGACCTAGAAGAAATAAAAAGAGTCAATAGATAATGAATAATGCAATAAATAAGATCAAAAACACTCTGGAGGGAACCAACAGTAGAATAAAGGAGGCAGAAGATAGGATAAGTGAGGAAGAAGATAGAATGGTAGAAACAAATGAAGCAGAGAGGAAAAAGGAAAAAAGAATTAAAAGAAATGAGGACAATCTCAGAGACCTCTGGGACAATATTAAATGCCCCAACAATTGACTCATAGGAGGCCCAGAAGAAGAAGACAAAAAGAAAGACCAGGAGAAAATACTTGAGGAGATAATAGTTGAAAACTTCCCTAAAATGGGGAAGGAAATAGTCACCCAAGTACAAGAAACCGAGAGAGTCCCAAACAGGATAAAACCAAGACAAAACACCCAAAGAAACATATTAATCAAATTAACAAAGATCAAACACAAAGAACAAATATTAAAAGCAGTAAGGGGAAAACAACAAATAACACACAAGGGGATTCCCATAAGGATAACAGCTGATCTTTCAATAGAAAGTCTTCAGGCAGGACATACTTAACGTGATGAAAGAAAGTAACCTACAGCCCAGATTACTGTATCCAGCAAGGATCTCATTCAAATATGAAGGAGAAATCAAAAGCTTAAAGCTGAGAGAATTCAGCACCACCAAACCAGCTCTTCAACAAATGCTAAAGGATCTTCTCTAGACAGGAAACACAGAAAGGGTATATAAACTCAAACCCAAAACAATAAAGTAAATGACAATGGGATCATACTTATGGGTTGAATGCCCCAACCAAAAGACAAAGACTGGCTGAATGGATACAAAAACAAGAACCCTATAGATGTTGTCTACAAGAGACCCACCTTGAAACAAGGGACACATACAGACTGAAAGTGAAGGGCTGGAAAAAGATATTCCATGCAAATAGAGACCAAAAGAAAGCAGGAGTAGAAATACTCATATCAGATAAAATAGACTTTAAAATAAAGGCTGTGAAAAGAGACAGAGAAGGACACTACATAATGATCAAAGGATCAATCCAAGAAGAAGATATAACAATTATAAATATACATGCACGCAACATAGGAGTGCCGCAATATGTAAGACAAATGCTAACAAGTATGAAAGGGGAAATTAATAATAACACAATAATAGTGGGAGACTTTAATACTCCACTCACACCTATAGATAGACCATCTAAACAGAAAATTAACAAAGAAACACAAACTTTAAATGATACAGTAGACCAGTTAAACCTAATTGATATCTATAGGACATTTCACCCCAAGACAATGAATTTCACCTTTTTCTCAAGTGCACACGGAACCTTCTGCAGGATAGACCACATCCTGGGCCATAAATCTAGCCTTGGTAAATTCAAAAAAATTGAAATCATTCCAAGCATCTTTTCTGACCACAATGCAGTAAGATTAGATCTCAATTACAAGAGAAAAAATATTAAAAATTCCAACCTATGGAGGCTGAACAACACGCTGCTGAATAACCAACAAATCACAGAAGAAATCAAAATATGCATAGAAACAAATGAAAATGAAAACACAGCAACCCAAAGCCTGTGGGACACTGTAAAAGCAGTGCTAAGGGGAAGGTTCATAGCAATACAGGCTTATCTCAAGAAACAAGAAAAAAGTCAATTAAAAAAGCTAACTCTACACCTGAAGCAACTAGAAAAGGAGAAATGAAGAACCCCAGGGTTAGAAGAAGGAAAGACATCTTAAAAATTAGGGCAGAAATAAATGCAAAAGAAACAAGAGACCATACCAAAAATCAACAAAGCCAAAAGCTGGTTCTTTGAGAAGATAAATAAAATAGGCAAACCATTAGCCAGACTCATTGAGAAACAAAGGGAGAAGAATAAAATCAATAAAATTAGAAATGAAAATGGAGAGATCACAACAGGCAACACAGAAATACAAAGGATCATAAGAGACTACTATCAACAACTATATGCTGATAAAATGGACAACTTGGAAGAAATGGACAAATTCTTAGAAAAGTACCACTTTCCAAAACTGAACTAGGAAGAAATAGAAAATCTTAACACACCCAACACAAGCACTCTTCCAGAAAATTGCAGAGGAAAGTAAACTTCCAAACTCATTCTATGTGGCCACTATCACCCTAATACCAAATCTGACAAAGATGCCACAAAAAAAGAAAACTACAGGCCAATATCACTGATGAACATAGATGCAAAAATCCTTAACAAAATTCTAGCAAACAGAACCCAGCAACACATTTAAAAGATCATACATCATGACCAAGTGGGCTTTATCCCAGGGATGCAAGGTTTCTTCAATATTCACAAATCAATCAATGTGATACACCACATAAACAAATTGAAAGATAAAAACCATATGATTATCTCAATAGATGCAGAGAAAGCCTTTGACAAAATTCAACATGCATTTATGATAAAAACCCTCCAGAAAGCAAGAATAGAAGGAATATACCTCAACATAATAAAAGCTATATATGACAAACCCACAGCAAACAGTATCTTCAGTGGTGAAAAATTGAAAGCATTTCCCCTAAAGTCAGGAACTAGACAAGGGTGCCCACTCTCACCATTACTATTCAACATAGTTTTGGAAGTTTTAGCCACAGAAATCAGAGCAGAAAAAGAAATAAAAGGAATCCAAATTGGAAAAGAAGTAAAACTTTCACTATTTGCAGATGACATGATCCTCTACATAGAAAACCCTGAAAACTCCACCAGAAAATTACTAGAGCTAATCAATGAATATAGTAAAGTTGCAGGATGTAAAATCAACACAGAGAAATCCCTTGCATTCCTATACACTAATAATGAGAAAGTAGAAAAAGAAATTAAGGAAACAATTCCATTCACCATTGGAACGAAAAGAATAAAATACTTAGGAATATATCTACCTAAAGAAACTAAAGACCTATATATAGAAAACTATAAAAGACTGATAAAAAAAATCAAAGAGAACACTAATAGATGGAGAAATATACCATGTTCATGGATCAGAAGAATCAATATAGTGAAAATGAGTATACTACCCAAAGCAATCTATAGATTCAATGCAATCCCTATCAAGCTACCAACCATATTTTTCACAGAGGTAGAACAAATAATTTCACAATTTGTATGGAAATACAAAAAAAAAAAAAAACAAACCTCGAATAGCCAAAGCAGACTTCACGCTCCACTACAAAGCCACAGTCATCGAGACAGCATGGTACTGGCACAAAGACAGAAATATAGATCAATGGAACAAAATAGAAAGCCCAGAGATAAATCCACACACCTATGGATACCTTATCTTTGACAAAGGAGGTCAGAATATACAATGGAGAAAAGACAATCTCTTTAACAAGTGGTGCTGGGAAAACTGGTCAACCACCTGTAAAAGAATGAAACTAGAACACTTTCTAACACCATACACAAAAATAAACTCAAAATGGATTAAAGATCTAAATGTCTAAGACCAGAAACTATAAAACTCCTAGAAGAAAACATAGGAAAAACACTCTCTGACATAAATCACAGCAAGATCCTCTATGACCCACCTCCCAGAGTAATGGAAATAAAAGCAAAAATAAACAAATGGGACCTAATTAAACTTAAAACCTTCTACACAACAAAGGAAACTAGAAGCAAGGTGAAAAGAGAGCCTTCAGAATGGGAGAAAATAATAGCAAATGAAGCAACTGACAAAGAATTAATCTCAAATATACAAGCAGCTCATGCAGCTCAATTCCAGAAAAATAAACGACCCAATCAAAAAATGGGCCAAAGAACTAAACAGACATTTCTCCAAAGAAGACATACAGATGGCTAACAAACACAAAAAAAGATGCTCAACATCATTCATTATCAGAGAAATGCAAATCAAAACCACAATGAGGTACCATTTCATGCCAGTCAGAATGGCTGCGATCCAAAAGTCTACAAGCAATAAATGCTGGAGAGGCTATGGAGAAAAGGGAACTCTCTTACACTGTTGGTGGGAATGCAAACTAGTTCAGCCACTATGGAGAACAGTGTGGAGATTCCTTAAAAAACTGGAAATAGAACTGCCTTATGACCCAGCAATCCCACTGCTGGCCATACACACCGAGGAAACCAGAATTGAAAGAGACACATGTACCCCAATGTTCATCGCAGCACTGTTTATAATAGCCAGGACATGGACGCAACCTAGATGTCCATCAGCAGATGAATGGATAAGAAAGCAGTGGTACATATACACAATGGAGTGTTACTCAGCCATCAAAAAGAATACATTTGAATTAGTTTTAATGAGGTGGATGAAACTGGAGCCAATTATACAGAGTGAAGTAAGCCAGAAAGAAAAACAGCAATATAGTATAATAACGCATATATATGTAATTTAGAAAGATGATAATGATAACCCTGTATGTGGGACAGCAAAAGAGACACAGATGTATCGAACAGTCTTTTGGGCTCTGTGGGAGAGGGAGAGGGTGGGATGATTTGGGAGAATGGCATTGAAACATGTATATTATCTTATGTGAAATGAATCACCAGTCCAGGTTCGATGCAGGATACAGGATGCTCGGGGCTGGTGCACTGGGATGACCCAGAGGGATGGGATGGGGTGGAAGGTGGGAGGGGGGTTCAGGATGGGGAATACATGTACACCTGTGGCAGATTCATGTCAATGTATGGCAAAACCAATACAATACTGTAAAATAAAAAAATATATATATATATATGTATATATATAAACAAACATAAAAAAGAAGCCTGTTTATTCCTCAACACAGTATTTATCATATTGCATTATAATTTGATATCCTCTCTCTCATTAGACAGCAAATTTCCTAAAGGTATTGATAGTGGCTTATTCTTCTCTACTCGTACCATATTATCTAACACAGTGCCTGGCACACAGCAGGTGCTCAATAAATGCTTATTGGAAGGATTAAGTTTTTTCTTGTAGTTAGAAATAAAGAATCTAATTTGCCCTCAATAAAAATAGGATCTTAAATGGAGAAGCAGAGTTATTTTCTTCAGTTGCCTCATATAAACATAATCATTGGCATCACTCACTTTCGTCTTTCCCATATACATAATCAGACAGTGATAAGACTAGCAGATTGATCTAAGAGGCAGTAGACTGACCAGTCTAAGGGGATTCATCTGAAAGGCAGCAGAGATCAAACTATGGTTGGAAGTGGAACTTTAGATGATGTCACTGATCTGATATGTGGATCCTGAGAGCTGCAGTCCTGAAATGTAGAGGTGAGGAAGTTCCTTTAGATATCAAGAATCACACACTTTTTATATCCTGACAGGGCTCAGTGTTAGAAGAAGGAGGAGGAGGAGAGGAAGGGGAGGAAAAAGAGGAAGAGGAAGAAGGACAGGGAGGGATGGGGAAGGAGTAGGAGGAAGAGAAAGTAGTGGAGGAAGAGTTTCCTCCATTTCTGATGACAGAGCTCTCATTAAGTGCTTTGTTTCAATATGTGAAGGTTACCTTTATGATCCTCTCATCTTTTTCCTCCTGTCCTTATGGTTGGAGCCCAATACCTTCATCCTCCCCTAGTACTCCACTAGGGAAGCTCACCCAGGTTGATACTCCACAAAGTATAGCAGGCCACAAAACTACCTTCTTCTTCATCTCAACCCAAATCTCCATCCTCACAGAGCAAGGATTAAGAGGAAGTTTTCACATTTTCAAAGAAGATACATATAAATGCAATGAAGTCTATAATTGGCAGGATTTCTCACAGTAAAAAATTTGAGGGGGCATGTGAAATTTTGGATTTAGCCATCAGCTACATGGTATGACTATGAATCTGTCATTGGGTCTCTTCTTAATTGATTTCATATTGAACAGTGTCTTCACTCCTTCTATTTGTGAACCTATAGCTTGTCTAAAAGTTTCCACTGTTTTTACATCAATAGCAACAGTTGGAATAACTGTGGCAATCTGCATATACAAATCATATATGACTCAGATGCTCTTAAGTCAGGGATTGCTTATCTTCCTATTTAAGATTATTCTTAAGTTTTTTCTTAGAATGTTGATTTCAAAAGGTTCATTAAGAGATAGGCTTTTATGGAAGAGTATTAATGGTAAATCACATTTGTATATTGTGTCTCAGTTTCTAAAACAACTGCCAAGTGCATCGCCTTTGAGCCTTCAGTGAGCCTGAGAAATGGGTTGAAGAGCATTATAACAAATCCTTTCTAACTGGGGAAATAGAAGTTCAGGATTTGGTTGGCTTGTAGAATGTTCTCCACTGTTAATAAAGGAACAAAGCTAGTAGGTTAGAATCCATGTTTCTCAATCCTGGATTGAGCTCTTTCTACCACATCATTCTGCCTTAAAAAGAAAATTGAGGTTAAGCAGATGTCTGGATTTAAGAAACATAGCCCAATTATTGGTTGTTAAGGAGAACATTTGATTAAAATATTTTGCACTATAATCAGATACAGATATACACATGATACGTTATATGGAGACAAGTGAATGAAGAAGTTAAATCTCTTATTTCTTTACTGAGGATAGAAGAATGGTCATCTTTCCTCTGGATGAACTAACCCTGTGAGAAGAAGTTGTATTCATAGCATCATGACTAACTTGCCACTGCTCACTTGTATGGTAGCTTACCCAAATTACACAAAAATCCTTCAGAGGAAATTGAGCTTTGCATGTTGAACCTGTAAACATTGTGTATGGTCACAGTAACATCAGAGGAGTCATAAAAATAACATATTTATTCATTTGAGGGAAACACAATCTACTCAGCTCATATTCAAGCTGTTATAAATTCATTAGGTAACACCAACAGTTAAAGAATTCATGTTAACTTAGGAGGATATAAGTTGAGCCAAAACTATCTGGACATAAAATACATAGAACTATGAAAGTTGGAGAAGAGAATCAAAGACAAGTTTTTTAGATGAATTTAGGACAAAAAGATCCTGGGAAAAGGATCTGGGAAAAGACAAGGATAAAAAGTCTTTAAAATAAATATTCTACAGCTGAAAATGCAAGGAAGTTATGATTTTTGTTCAATAAAAAATAAATGTCTTCTCTCAGATACCAGTTTATTTTTGTGTTGCTATACATGCCTATTTTTTTAAAAAGTATAATAATGTCCTATTATAAAAATATTATTGCATGGGTTTAGATAAAGTTTAGGCCCAATCATTTCTTCCAAATATTGTACAATAGCTTGAGGTTGCCACAGGGATTGTGGTAGAAAATGATCTTCAACTATAAGTCAGAACACCTGAGGTCTCTTTCTTGGTCTGATGCCTACAAGCTTTTACTCACGTGCTTTAAATGCCCATCATTTCACCATGCCTATTCCCTTTTCTTAGAGAATCTGCCTTGCCTTTAGCATAAAGTGAGCAGCTACTTCCCATATGACCCTGTACCCCTAGCTACATGATCCAGGGATGAAAACCTATCTCAAGCTCGGGCAATCAGATTCTTTTTTATGGAAATATGATCATGTAGACTTGGGGTCCAGGGCTACCATTTGCTGGAGGCAGGTGTGCTGGCCCATATGCAAATGGATCAGTGAGCAATAAAGAATGAAGCAGAGGTGTAGAGAGAAACACCACATGTGATGTGTGTACATGTGTAACTAAGAGAGAGACAGTAAGAGCAAGAGAAGGAGTGAGATAGACATGGAGACAGAGACAGAAACAGAGATAAAAATGGAGATAGAGATTGGTTGCACTGATGGAGGGAAAAGAGGGTGTGTCAAAGTATAGACCAGCTGTAAAAAATTCCACCTGGAAATGACACATCTCCACTCACATTTCATTGGCCAAAACAAGTTATATGATGACACACCCCTTCAAGGGGTCAGGGCAGTGCAATCTTTTCATGTGCCAAGGAGAGGAAGCCTAAACATCTGTGATCAGGGCTAATGACTACCATGTCCAGGTACCATCATAAGAGTCCAAGGAAAATCAAATGAAGTAATGTGTAAAAGCAGGTCTTTTAACTTTAAACTGGCATCTAGATGTGAGATGATTGTACCTATATGGTACATATCTATAATTTAACTATCATGCATCTGGAGTTCATTAGACTCATCAAATTTTAAACATCAGTTCATGGCAGGGAGTGATATGGATGTGATGGGATGCATTTTTTCCCTTTGTTCCTGTTAATCCTTACTGGTGTACAGAGCATATCTAGCCCAGAATAACTAAAGTTGTTCTCTGGTCCTATAACTCCATGCTGAGAGAGAACTTGTATTCTGTTAGTTGAATAATGCAGGGTGAAAGTGCTAAGAATAGGTTGATCTTAGACACGTTAAATATCCGATTGTTTTGTAAATACTCCATTCTGAAGGCAGATGAAGGTAATGGCTTCTTTTGTACTTTCACTTTTTATTCCTCAGAATCTAAAACTCCCCCTTTTGTAACACACTAAGCAATCCATCAAGTGTCCAAGGATCAGAATGCTTGATTACCCTTTTCACAGGCAAGAAGAAAATCAGTGGGTTTAAGTGGACTCAAAAGAGAGAAATGAGAGAGTAGTTTCCAAAGGAAGAGGTTTCTCTACAATGGGAAGGGGTTAGTCGAATGGGGTAAGCTGAGAGAAGAGAATAAAGATCTCACGTCCATTAGGAAACTTGGAATGAGTTGAATGATATAGAGGAGACAGTCTTTATTCTATGAATGTCAAATGATTTGAAATACACAGTGAAACCGGAAGTAGAGGACACCTTTGTTACACAGGTATTTGTGTATTATCTGACAGAAAGACAGTTTGGTTAGGGTCTGCATCACTCTCCATTTTTACTCAGGGGTAAAATTCTGATCCTACCTATATTTGGCAAATTATTTTTTAAATTAATTTTTCCAAATAAAGATTTTAGGTAAATTAATTATGATCTAGTTACCAGCTATTATTATCTTCACTTCATAAAAGAGTTAATTTTATCATTAAAAAAGTAGGAAAGACTAATGAACAACTGGCCCTCTCTATCTCCCTTATAGAAAGTACAAAACAGAAAATGTTTTAAATAATTCATATTAACTTGGGGAGAATGTGATTCTGGAAAGTTGAAAAGCTCGAGATAGAGATATAGTTCAGAGTCATGAAGGGACTTACTCTGAGGATATGGTCCCACTGATACCAAGAGATCCCAGTACTTTTCTTCTCCGAGGTCTTCTCCATACCTCTCCCAGACACTACCTCAAGGTCTATAAAACTATCAGAGCCCTTTTGCTCTGAACTCCCTCAACAGTAAGATGACCCTCACATGTGCACTGATCACCTGGTCCTCTGTGGATACACAGTTTCATGGGGGAAAAAATGGAACAGGGGGCATCAGCACTTGCTTCGATTATAGCCTCTTGCTTACTATCACAGGGGGCTTCCCAGGTAGCTCAGCAGTAAATGCAAGAGACCTGGGTTTGATCCCTGAGCCAGGAAGATCCCCTGGAGGAGGGCATGGCAACCTACTCTGGTATTCTTGTCTGGAAAATCCCATGGACAGAAGAGCCTGGTGGGCTACAGTCCATGGGGTCACAAAGAGTCAGATGCTAATGAAGGGACTTAGCATGCAGGCATGTTACAATCACAGAGAGTGATAATGCTGAACATTGTTGTAATTCTCCTAGAATGCTTATGTAAATGGCAAGAAAAAAGGAATATAGCACATCAAAAATAAATAAATAAATAAACTTCTTAGACCCGATAGGTATTGCTGTTGCAGACACAGCTAGTTAGTTACCTTCTCAGCATCATTTTTCACTTTTTCCTTACCTACAGAACTCAGATATTTTTTGCGTTGACAATTTCCCTAGTCATTCATCATACTAAAAACAGTCATCTTCCTAGCCTCTCTTGCAGCTAGGAGTGGCTACGTGAGCCAGTTCTGGAAAATGAGATATAATCTAAAGTCATGACTCCTCTGTCAGGGTGGATAAATACTAGAAGCCAGAAAATAAACAAAGTCCTGGCCAAGATTTGCTTACTATGGGTCAACTGCGTCCATGAACCCATTCAATGGTCATTTCCCTGGTCCCATATGTATAATTGGATTGACAGACTTGGAAGCTGGAATAACACACGCTGGAACCTTGGCCTGCAGAGTTAGAGTTGCCCCCACCCTGACCCAGATGAAGGGTCAATCAATTTCACTCCAATATCACATTCTGGGAGTGGGAGAAATTATTACCACATTAAGGAGCTGAAGGATGCAGAAGCTGTAGTTTCCATCATATTTCCATCTAATTCACCCATCTGGTCCCTGGAGAAAAGGAATAGATTGTAGATGATGACCAGAGTACCATCAACTCAAAAAAGTGGTAGCTCAAATCATAACCACAGAGTCAGATATGCTCATTAGAAGGTATTAATATGGTCTCAGGTACCTGACATGTGGCCACAGGTTTGGCAAATTCTTTATTTTCTGTCCCCAAGAGGATGAAAACCAGCTCACATTCTCAAGGAGGAACATTGGTATGCATTAGCAGTTTTGACCTTGTGTGATGAGAAATCTCTGATCCTTGGACATAAAGTAATCTGAAGGAATCGGAACATGGATCCTTTAAATCAATGTGCTCCTGCTAATTGGACCGTAGCAGTAGGAAATGGTGAACCTGCTGGAGACCTTGGTAAGAGACCTGCCCTCTGCTCCAAGAAGCAGGAGATAAATGTTGAAAGATTCAGGAGTCTGACAGATCGCTATAGTTTTTAGGAGTCCAGCTGTCAGTAGACTGCTGGGACCTTCTCAGCAAAGTTAAAGACCAATTGCTGGACTTGCTCCACCACAAAGAAAGAAGCATTGTGCCTGATAGGCCTCTTTAGGTTATGCAGGTTGTGCATTTCATATCTTGCAATACTGCTTGAGCCCATATACCAGGTAAAAATAAAGCTATCAGCTTTGAGTGGGGACACAGAGCAGGAAAGGGCTTTGAGCTTTGCAGCTGGTCAAGGTACAAACAGCCCTGCTGCCTAAGCTATATGACACTGCAGACCCTCTGGTTTTACAGTTATTGGGGAGGGGGAAGAAGAAGTTACACTGAGTTTGTGGAAAGCTTGAAGGAAGACTCGTAACGTGAGTCCCTGGAGTTCTGGAGGAAGGCCATGCCATAAGCACTAGAGAATTTAAAGCCTTTTGAAAAACAACTCTTGTTACAGTACTGGACACTGGTAGAGTGAGAGATTACCTAACTGCAGGACACCAAGAGACTGTGCATCTGGAATTCCCCATTAGGAGTTGGGTTCTGTCTGATTGATCAGTTGTAAGTGTAGGTACCCAGCAAGCTGTAGGAAATAGTAGCCCATATCCCAGTGTCATCTACTACATTTACACTATCACCTCTTCAACAGACATGCCTATGGCCATCTTAGGATTTCCATGTGATCAACTGATGCTAGAGTTTTGAGAAATCTCAAGCCTGGTTTACAGACAGTTCAGCTAAGTAGATGAGCACAAAACTAAAACTGGATGGCAATTGCCTTATAACTTCATTCCCATGGGGCCAGGAAAGACAACAGTGAGGGGAAAATCTCCCAAAGGATGGAGTTTCAGGTGCTACACTTGGCTGTTCACCTTTTGTGGAAGTAGAAGTGGTTAGGGGCTGGAATATAAGTACAGACTCATGAGTAGTGGCAAATGGTGTGTCTGGCTGGTGTGTACCTATTCAGTTGCTAAGTTGTGTTGGACTCTTTGCGACCCCATGGACTGTAGCCTGCTAGGCCCTTCTGTCCATGGAATTCTCTGGGCAAGAATACTGGAGTGTGTTGCCATTCCCTTCTCCAGGGCATCTTTCCGACCCAGGAATTGAACCCCAGTCTCCTGCATTGCAGACAAATTCTTTACCATCTCAGTTACCAGGGAAGCCCTAGTGGGAGGATGACAAGTGGCAAATTGACATGATGTTCTTTTAGTCCTCATGATATCAAAAAGAAGTTGGTGGATTCTCAGATACATGGTCTTAGGTTTCCATTGCCAGTTCTTAACACTATCCATAAAATTTATTTTCTAAAATAGCTGCATTTAAGCATTACTGAGAATGCACAAACATATCCAAGGGCTATAATAAGCTACAGTTGAAATGTTTGAGTTGAATTAATGAGCCAGAGATCTGACTTCTTTCCTGCCCCCATCTAACTGATTGATTGATTAAATTTATGCCCACCTTTCTATGTTTGATGTTTTCAACTATGAACAGCAATGTACCATCAAAAAGGATTTGTCTGAATGCAACAGTGAGAGTGCTAGGAAAAAATTACCTACAATTCTCTATAAGCCTCCAAAGTCTGACCAATGGAAAACTATGAGGAACATTTTCACTGTGTGTGTGTGTGTGTGTGTGTGTGTGTGTGTGTGTGTGTGTACTGGATTTTGATGTCCTACAAGGATAAGCTGAGTCTCTTCCCCTTGAATTGCTGTGGAGTCTCATGGATGGACATACATTCCTCAAACACTACATTAAGGGATGATGGAAAGGCATATCTCTCAGACCTGTTGCAAGGGCCTCTTAGCAGTGACTTTGAGAAAGTGAAAGTCGCTCAGTCATGTCTCACTCTTTGTGACCCCATGGACTATACCAGTCTATGGAATTCTCCAGGCCAGAACACCGGAGTAGGTAGCCATTCCCTTCTCCAAGGGATCTTCCCAACCCAGGGATTGAACCCAGATCTCCCACATTGCAGGTGGATTCTTTACCAGCTGAGCCACCAGGGAAGCCCAAGAATACTGGAGTGGGTAGCCTATCCCTTCTCCAGGGGATCTTCCCAACCCAGGAATTGAACCAGGGTCCCCTGCACTGTGGGTGATCTCCTGCAGGTAGATTCTTTACCAGCTGAGCTACCAGGGAAGCAAATTGATGAGCATGACTTCTCATACATGGTTTACAGAACAGCATGTTCTACTTCCTACATGTTTGCAAGTAGATGCAGCTCACAGAATGTTTGATTTCTATATAGCCAATCATTTGTATGGAATAGGATAGTGGTTAAAAGTGCAAACTTTGGAGTTAGACATATGTATTAGTAGTTTGTCATGATTCACCACACACTAGCTGTACAACTGTGGGCAGACTAACTTCTGAGACTCAGTTTCCTCATCTGTACAATGGGTGTTCTGTTCATACTTATCTCCAAGGTTGTCGAAGAGATGAATTACAGCAGTGGTTATGGTCTTTACTGAAGCTAAAGCCCATGCCCACATTTATTTTCTTATTTATCTTACACTCCACTTACTGTATGTGGAGGCACTGGGCTAGACGCTGGGAAAACAGATAAATGAATGAAATATAATACAAGGTCCTGTCCTTCAACATGCTATATTCTGAAGGAGAAAAACAAACATGCAAATAGATTCTTACAATACCATGTGGTAAGTACAACAATGGGTCTTTCTACAGATTGCTTTAGCAGCACAGATAAAGGGCAACTCCTTCAGATTAGTTGTTCATTGGAGGATTCCTATAGGTTATAGGTATATTAAGCTTTTTTAATTATTCATTTTTTATTGAAAGATAATTGCTTTACAGAATTTTGCTGTTTTCTGTCAAACCTCAACGTGAATCAGCCATAGGTATACATATATCCAGAGAAGGCAATGGCACCCCACTCCAGTACTCTTGCCCAGAAAGTCCCATGGACAGAGGAGCCTGGAAGGCTGCAGTCCATGGGGTCGCTAAGAGTTGGACACGACTGAGCGACTTCACTTTCACTTTTCACTTTCATGCATTGGAGAAGGAAGTGGCAACCCACTCCAGTGTTGTTGCCTGGAGAATCCCAGGGACAGGGGAGCCTGGTGGGCTGCCATCTATGGGGTCGCACAGAGTTGGACACGACTGAAGTGACTTAGCAGCAGCAGCAGCAGCATACATACATCCCCTCCCTTTTGAACCTCCCTCCTGTTTTTAAAGATAAATAGGAATTAGTTGGATGGAGAAACAGTTCTACTGGAAGCTCTAGACAGGTGGAAAAATAGATGCACAATCATAGAAGCATTAAGCAGAAAGCAAGAATAGGGAGTATCACACAGTTCAACGAGGGAAGGGATGAAATATGAAGCAGAAGACAAAAGCAAAGGCCAGACAATCTAGAACTTTGTTAGCCAGAGTAAGGACTTTATCCTGGGGAAGTAAGGAGATATGGAAGAGTTTTTAGCAAGAGACTGATCAGGTTTGTTTTTCTTTCAGTGGCCTTCCAAGTATGGTCCAAGGTTTCACAGCAAAAGCATCACCTGGCAGCTGTCCAAACTGCAAAATCTCAGGCCCTAACCTGGACCTGCTGGTACAGAGCCCCTGGGAGGGGGGCCAGCAATCTGTTTTAACAAGTCTCCCAATTATCTTGATGCACACCCAATTTTAAGAATTGTTGATCTACAACTCTAGCTGCACAGAAAAGATGGGTTGTCGGAGGAAGGAAGAGCCCACATTGGATGTACAGAGAACAGTTAAGAAGTTATTATGATAATTCAGTTCAGAAATGACGTGGGCACTGAAGATTCCATTCATGAAAATCAGATAGTCCTTTATCAATCTTGCTTTTTCAGTTCCTGGAGCTTTCACTGTTTCAAGACCTATTTCTAGACTGGTTTTACTATTCTTGTACATTTTCCTAAAACACCATAACTACTGCTGAGGAGAACACACATTGGACTTAATCCTTTTGAAAACTCTTAGCATGATATAAAGGGCTTTTACAATCTGGCTTCAGTGCCTACTACTCTTTGAAAACTCTTTTTTTGATGTCATTCTCTCTGTTTGGATGCTGTCTTAGTGTGCTGGAGCTGCCACAAACTATATAATATCATAAACATGGTGGCTTAAACAACAGAAATGTATTTCTCACCATTCTGGAGGTTGGAAGTTTGAGATCATAGTTCCGGCACAGTGGGGTTCTGGTGAGGAATCTCTTCCTGTCTTGCAGACAGCCACCTTCTCTCTGTGGGAGAGAGTGCTGGTGACTCTTCCCGTTATTATTAAGGTACCAGTTCTGTTGGATTAGAGCTTCATGCTCACAACCTTGTTTAACCTTAATCACCTTCTTAAAGACTCTCCAATACAGTCACCTGGTGGGGGTTAGAGCTTCAACATAGGAATTTGGGGAGGACACAATCCAGTCCATAGCAGATGCCACTCTGCCACCTCTCAACTGGCAAATTTCTATCCCCTCTTCAAAATTCAGCACACATCTCTTCTGTTTGTGTACTGTTCTTGGTATCATACTATTGATGGTAGGAAAGGATTAGCCTCTAGCTCTGTGGGAAATCTTGCTAAGGAAAACAACTGATTTCCTAAGGTTGATGTATAAACAAGTTCATGGTATAGTATAGTTCTTTATAAAGGACCTTTATTGAATCTTGACAAAAAAGATCTTCATGACCCAGATAATCATGATGGAGTGATCACTCACCTAGAGCCAGATATCCTGAATGTGAAGTGGCCCTTAGGAAGCATCACTACAAACAAAGCTAGTGTAGGTGATAGAATTCCAGTTGAGCTCTTTCAAATCCTGAAAGATGATGCTGTGAAAGTGCTGCACTCAATATGCCAGGAAATTTGGAAAACTCAGCAGTGGCCACGGGACTGGCAGAGGTCAGTTTTCATTCCAATCCCAAAGAAAGGCAATGCCAAAGAATGCTCAAACTACCACACAATTGCACTCATCTCACATGCTAGTAAAGTAATGCTCAAAATTCTCCAAGCCAGGCTTCAGCAATACGTGAACCAGGAACTTCCAGATGTTCAAGCTGGTTTTCGAAAAGGCAGAGGAACCAGAGATCAAATAGCCAACATCCGCTGGATCATCGAAAAAGCAAGAGAGTTCCAGAAAAAAAAAACATCTATTTCTGCTTTATTGACAATGCCAAAGCCTTTGACTGTGTGGATCACAATAAACTGTAGAAAATTCTGAAAGAGATAGGCATACCAGACCACCTGACCTGCCTCTTGAGAAACCTGTATGCAGGTCAAGAAGCAACAGTTAGAACTGGACATAGAACAACAGACTGGTTCCAAATAGGAAAAGGAGTACATCAAGGCTGTATAATGTCACCCTGCTTATTTAACTTCTATGCAGAGTACATCATGAGAAATGCTGGGCTGGAAGAAGCACAAGCTGGAATCAATGTTGCCGGGAGAAATATCAATAACCTCAGATATGCAGATGACAGCACCCTTATGGCAGAAAGTGAGGAGGAATTAAAAAGCCTCTTGATGAAAGTGAAAGAGGAGAGTGAAAAAGTTGGCTTAAAGCTCAACATTCAGAAAACTAAGATCATGGCATCTGGTCCCATCACTTCATGGCAAATAGATGGGGAAACAGTGGAAACAGTGTCAGACTGTATTTTTGGGGGGCTCAAAAATCACTGCAGATGGTGATTGCAGCCATGAAATTAAAAGACACTTATTCCTTGGAAGGAAAGTTATGACCAACCTAGACAGCATATTCAAAAGCAGAGACATTAGTTTGCCAACAAAGGTTCGTCTAGTCAAGGCTATGGTTTTCCTGGTATGGATGTGAGAGTTGGACTGTGAAGAAAGCTGATCGCTGAAGAATTGACGCATTTGAACTGTGGTGTTGAAGGAGACTCTTGAGAGTCCCTTGGACTGCAAGGAGATCCAACCAGTCCATTCTAAAGGAGATCAGTCCTGGTTGTTCATTGGAAGGACTGATGCTGAAGCTGAAACTCCAATACTTTGGCCACCTCATGCGAACTGACTCATTGGAAAAGACCCTGATGCTGGGAGGGATTAGGGGCAGGAGGAGAAGGGTACGGCAGAGGATGAGATGGCTGGATGGCATCACTGACTTGATGGACATGAGTTTGAGTGAACTTTGGGAGTTGGTGTTGTACAGGGAGGCCTGGCGTGCTGCAATTCATGGGGTCGCAAAGAGGCGGACACAACTGAGCGACTGAACTGAACTGATTGAATCTTTAAAGTCTGATTCTTTTTGCAAATTGAAGTATAGTTGATTTACAATACAATATTGTATTAGTTTCAGGTTTACAGTGTATAGTGAGTCAATATTTTGGCAGAATATACTCCATTATAAGTCTTCCTTGGTGACTCAGTGATAAAGAATCCGCCTGTAATGCAGGAGACACGGGTTCGATCCCTGGGTTTGGAAGATCCCCTTGGGAAGGAATTGGCAACCCATTCCAGTGTTCTTGCCTGGGAAATCCCATGGACAGAGGAGCCTGGTAGGCTACAGTCCGTGGGGTCACAAAGAGTTCGACACAACTGAGTGACTAAACAACCACAATTCCATTATAAGTTATTATAAGATAATGGTTATAATACCCTGAGCTATATAATAGGTCCTTTTTGCTTATCTGTTTTATGTAGCTTGTATCTGTTAATCTCATACCCCTAATTTATCCTCCATCACTCTTTCCCCTTTAGTAACCATAAGTTTGTTTCCTATATCTGTGAGTCTGTTTCTGTTTTGCATATACATTCATTTGTATTATTTTTTAGGTTCCACATATAAGTGATATCATACAGTATTTTCTTTCTCTGATTGACTTATTTCACTAAGCATAGTATTCTCTAGGTATATCCACATTACTGCAAATGACAGAATTTCATTCTTTTTATGGTTAATATTCCATTATACATCTAATATACATATTAGATTATATATTATATATTATATAAATTATATATAATATATATTATACAATATATAAAAATTTATTATATACTGTATATTGAATAATAATATATAAATTATATGTAATATAGTCACATTATTATAATGTATATTATAATATATATGACTATTTATTATAATATAGTAATAAAATATATAAATAACAATATATAATATTCTATTCCATTCTATTATATACATAATTTGAGTTGGTTCTATATCTTGGCTTTTGTAAACAATGCTGTTACAAACATTGGGGTATATGTATCTTTTTGAATCTGTGTTTTCAGTTTTTATCCTGCATAGAAGTAGAATTACTGGATCACATGTAGTTCTACTTTTAGTTTTCATAGGAACCTCCATACTGGAAAACTTGATTCTTAAAAATAGATTGCTTGGTGCTCCTATTTTAAATAAAAGTGCAATCCCAATAGAAGTTAAAAATTGATAAGGAATTTAATGCATAGTGAAAATTTAAGATATACATCAAGAGTGAACCCTAATGTAAAAGATGGACTTTGGGTGATAATGTTCATCAATTATAACTGATGTATCACTGTGGGCAGGATGTCCATAGTGGGGGAGGCTGTGCATGTGGGGTGGCAGGGGTGTGTGGGACCTCTCTGTACTTACCATTGAATTTTGCTGTGAATTTAAAACTTCTCTATAAAATAAAGCTTATTAATTAGTAACATTTCCAGGTCAATGAGCTTAAAAAAAGAACTGAAAGTTTTCTGGGTAACTTGTAACTAAAAGGAACAGGAGTATAAGAAATCTCTCAGCTACTGACACCTTGCCCAACCATTTTTTGGAAAGTGGTACTTGGTTTTGATGCTGAAGAGACTGATAAACGGGTAAATTAGTGCTCTTGGCATGCTGATAAAAGTAGTACAATAGAGAGTTCTATGGGCAAACAAGTATGGAAGCATTGGGTTTACCCAAATCAGTTTTTCTGTATTACTCTTCTCAGAGCTCTCAATACATCAGAATGTACAGTGAATGGCCAGAAATAGGGATATTTAAGAAACACTTTTCAAACATATGTGATGATTGAACCCCAGAATACATTTTTGGAGACATAACTGAGGTTATGGAAAACAACTGGAAAGGATTTTCATAAGACAGTATTAATAACACAATCAAATATTTGAATTTTAGAGAGATTGAGATCATTCTAGGAAAAAATGTAAAGGAAGAGTTGTGGGTGATCCAGAAATAGGTCAGGGGGACCACCTGAGAGGTTATTGCAAAAGCCCAGCTGAGAAAAGTTAAGGGGAGGAAGACAACAGTGGAGCAGAAAGGATGACTGCTGTAGCTTGCAGCATGGAACTGAAGCAAAACACAGAGTTTTCTTGGAGCGCGTCTAGGTTTGGTTACTCAGTAGATTTGCTGTAATACAATCCCTGCAGGGAAATTTAGGGAAGGTTTCAGGGACTGTGCTCTACGTATTAAAATGGATATCTGTGTGTGCCATGAGTTGGCATAATTACTGAAACATCTTCACATAGAAGTGCCTGGGCGGGGAGGGCTTAGGTCCTGTTGTCCACTTCTATAAGCTATGCTTATTGTGTTTCTATGGTAACAACACCTCTGCAACTGCTGCTATTTCAATATAATTGATTGAGACACCACATTGCAATTGCAGGGCTCGTGAAAGCTGTCCTGCACTTGTTTCATAAAGGTGATTGCTGCTCCTTTAGCATCCATTCTAGCTGGAAAAATCCTAGGGTAACAATTTCTTAATAAAATAAAAGCAAGTTACTTGGTTTCCTGAGGTAGGGGAAAAGGCAGTTTAAAGAGCTTTAGAGGAGCCAGGCTTCCTGTCAATTGTCTAATTATCCACAAATAATCACTCCTGCAAATATTTTTAACTCCAGTTCTTTGGTACCAATTTCTTACTGAGCCGGACTCTGCTGAAAAGTTGTGTCCTTTCATGCTGACTTTCTGGCCTAATAGCCTTGCAATCAAACAGATTTTTTTAAAAAGCTGCAGAATGGGATTTATATACAACCAACCACTTTATACTCTGTAATGTCTCTGAAAGATCCAAGCTAGATTGGGCACTACCACAACCTCATTCCACATAGCCCAGGTTAGAATACCTAAAAACTCCAAACAGTAAGAATAATATTATTGATAGCAAAGTTAGAGACAGTGAACTACAGTGGGAAATGAGCTGGACAGGTGTCAAGAGACAGGGAGCTCTTCCTTTTTCCTTGACCAACTCATATCACCTTGGACAGTGCACTTTATCCCTCTGATATCTTCCTCCATCTGTAAAAAGGGTATGCAAATACTGACATACTTGCCTCACTAGGACATTTTGAAATAATTTTGCATGTGTTTTCATATTTACAGAGCACCTTCACAATCATGACCTTACTTATTCATGTGCTCATTCTTTCAACAAATATCATTGAGAATCTGTTACGTGCCTGAGTTTCTGCCAGATTCTGGCAACACAGATGGTCCTGCTCTCAGGAAACTGCTACTCTGATGGAAGACACAGGAAAGTAAACAAACAATTAAAGCACAATGTAATAGACATTATATAGTCATAAGTGTAGAATGCTTTGAAATCCTTGCAATGGCTTGTGAAACAAGCAGAGAAGTAGTGATCATCCCAGTTTTACAGATGAGGAAACTGAGATTCAACAAATACAATGACTTGTCTAAGATCACAAACCTAGTTAACGGTAGCCTGAAAACCTGAACCCAGTTTTCCTGATTCCTCACTGAAATGTTCCTCTGCTGTAGAAGTCTATATCCAATGCATTGCAAAACAATCAAGGGATATTATGTGTACTTACAATGCATAGCCAGTGCAGAACACAATGTTGATTCATCAACAGTAGAGTCTGTAGTGCTGACAGAACTGGTGGGGATGGAGGCATGAGTAGAAGATGTCTGTGTAGTTGAAATCAATTGCAGAATGACATGATAAAGTATAACATTGCACAGAGACTTGGTGATCTCCTAGGACTGTAGCACCATTAACTCCCAAATATTTTGGAATACTTACACTAGGGGAATTCTGGGCTAGACTCCAAACAAAATAAATGAACCAATATGGTCCCTACTCCACCGGGAGATAAAGGGACTTTAGATTAAAAGCTAAGGTTATTGATGTAATCAAAGGCACCTACTTTTGATCTGATACACACACACACACACACACACACGTGTGTGTATGCTCAGTCATGTCTGACTCTTTGTGACCCCATGGACAGTAGCCTGCCAGGCTCCTCTGTCCATGGAATTTCCCAGGCAAGAATACTGGAGTGGGTTGCCGTTCTCTTCTCTAAGAGATCTTCCCGACCCAGGAATCGAACCCACATCTCTTGCATCTCCTGCATTGACAGGTGGATTCTTTACCACTGTGGCGTCTGGGAAGCCCCACATATATGTGTGTATTTGAGGGAATAATAAGCAAAAGAAAAGTGACAGGAGAAAGAAAAGAAGGAAAGGGGGGTGCTCCTCAAAGTAAGGGCAGATACATGGCTCCAGGTGGGAAGAACAGCTCTGAGATGTGTGGGGGCTTTGGAGGGCAAATCACTGGTAATTGGAGCTGTGAGGGTTACAGGAGATAGGTAGAGCACAGTTCCATCCTAAGATATTCCTAAACCAGGCAGAAAGGTCTAGTCACAATCAGTTAAATGGAATATATCAATACACGGCAGTGGTCCCTTTTCTAGAGCCATGTCCGCTTGCACTTTTGTCACTTTCATCATCATCATCAAACTAATATTTTAGGGCTGGTATCATTTACAATGTGCTTTCTAATGAATGTTTTCATATAATACAGTGATTCTATTAGGTATGTATTAGCCTTTACCACGTTGCAGATGAAGAAACCAAGTCTCAGACAGGTCCAAGAACTCACCCAAGGTCACTCCTCAAGTAAGTGTAAGATTCCAGCTGTTATTGACTCCCAATCTAATCAACAATTCTGAGATCACAGCAGATCCTAAATGCGTGACATTTTGATTGGCATCTTCTTGAGGAAATTTTAGGGACTGGCCTTCATTTCATTAGCAACACATTTTCAAGTCATCTCTTAGGGTTGGCTGCTTCTGAAAAGATTTCCACAGATGGCTAACCCCATCTATTTCATTTTCAATTCTTATTATCCCAATCAGAATGACACTGCCTGACCTTGTCCCTCAATTCTGGAGACTCATAAGGAGGCTTGTAGCCTTCTATCCCTGACTAACTTGCCTACAAATATCAGGTAGTAAAATGATTTTAATGATGAGTCTCGAGAATGCCTTCTGTTTCACCTTTTGATACATGCTGTTTTCATTAATGATGTAGCTAGCCTGATGCTTGGAAAAACACAGTTGAAGCTCTGTAATCTCTTTCTTCCCCCTGACCACAGTGAATAATTTTTGGCTCTTCATTTTGTGGTTTCTCCTCAGATATTTAGAGACAAATAACCTGCCCGATAACCAACTTTCTTCTCAATGGCACAGATCAAATCACAGTCCTGGAGGCAGGAGATTGATGGCAGGGAACTAGTGCCCTAAAAGTGCCCAATTAGCTCCTGATTACCCGAGTTATATCTTGCACTGCATGAGGTCAGGCCATATCATTTTTATAGATGCTTATAATATGTTGGTATTATTTATTGTCAGCTTATAGAATGTTCAGTGCTGTGCTGGCCTGACCTAAAGCCTTGTTCTCAGAGATCCATCTCCATCAGCCTGACAGGGCAGGAGGAAGCCTGGCTGCATGGGAAGCTGAGACATGTGCTAGAGGCCTGTGTTTTAGAATCGTGCTACTCAAAAGTCAAGGACCATTCCAAACTCTAGTCACTGCATTCTAATCAGGTCTTCCAGGCGATAATCAATTCTCATGTAGGAGCATTTTTCTCGGGATTATGGCTGACAGGGAGTGAATTTGTCCCCATGTTAAAAAACCAAAAACTCCTGCAACCCTTGAATAAGAAGCAACATGGTCACCTAGGGACAAACACAAGAGACTTCATCCCCCGTTACTAGAACATGGTATACCGTCAAAAGAGCCATGAGATGGTCTGAAGAGAGGGCAGTAAATACAAGCAGGAGGTTGCTGTTGGAGAATTTGGAAGCTGGTAACTCTTTGAAACTTTCGGGGATCCATTTTGGGGAGCTCTATAAACACGATCAAAGGCTAGAAGGTGAGGTTTCAGGCTGGAGCCTGGGAAGAAGGCTTGCTAATAATGTTCACATTTGGGACAACAGGGCAGCATCAGGTATTCACTTAGCGCCGACTAGGTAAGAACTTGAAAGTGCAATAAGTGCTTGGGGAATGTGAGTGTTTGGAGCCGTAGGGACACATTCATGACAGATGTTATTCTTGAACACCTACTGTGAGTCAAGCACTCCATTAAGGGCTTTACATCCACTATCTCATTATACCCACTTATTTGGTTGGGGCTATTATCATCACCATTTTACAAATGAAGAAGCTGAGGTTTGGAGAGCTAAGTCATTTGTTTAAGTTCATACAGCAAGAAAGAGATTGAAAAGATTCCAGCTCAAGTCTGATGGACTCCTCAGCCAACTCTGCTGCTGTTCTAGAAAGGTTTTTATCCTGCCACAAAGATCATGGCTTATCTTCCTCTTCTGGTCTTTGAAAGACCAGAGTAGCTGTGGTTCACCTAAGGGCAGCCTTTTCTAGCTCTATGATGCCTGGGCAGAGACCAAGAACATCCCATACAGCTTGCCTGCAGGAGCTTTGGGCTTTCTATCAAGAAACCTGGATTGGTGACCCCCACTAAAGACAAAAATGGGTGAGAGTCATAGATTTTCTAAAATTCTGCCACTTGCTGGCTTTTTCTCCCAGAATAATGTAAATCAGAAAATGAAAATAAATGTCAAAAATGCTGAGATATAGAAGACGTTATCTTCAAGTGTTACGTTGCTCAGCCAAAGATTTGCCTGAATAGCCTTACTTTAAAATCTCTATAGCTCTCCTGCTCCTGCCTGGAGTGTCAGGGTGACAACTTTCCAGTCAGAAGGAGAGTGTGTGGGCCTCATGTTCAGGGAGCAGATGGCTTCCAAGTGCTTTTCACAAAGCATGTTTCCAACCTGGGAGGCCAGGATTCTGGGAGCACTCCCACTGTTTCAGACACTTTATCTCTGCTCACCCATTCAACAACACCCCTTCTTTGGCTGCAGTGATTCTGTTCACAAAATTGGTCTACAACTGTGTTAAATGATGTCCAAATGAAAACGATGAACTCTTCACAAACAACTCAGATCAAAGTTTCCTCTGGCCTCAGATGGGCCTGTGTAGGACCGAAGTGACAGATTCTTTAATAAAGTGAGAAAAATCTGCTCATTCATTCAACAGGCTTTAATCAAGGACCTACTATGTGTCTGGCCCTGTGTTCAGCCCCTAGGAATGCAAAGATAAATAAGACATTTCTATCTTCAAGGATTTAAAGTCTTATTGTATGAGATTGGTAAGTTGTAATACATTGTTACAGGTGATGCTGAAGTGACCCAAGAACCAAAGTAAAATTGCTCCTGTATCTAACACTTGAAAATTTGAACACCAAAATAAATTGTTTCAGTGTTGAGTCATAACCCAAAGTATAATCAACTCCCATAATTCCAAATGGAGATAAATGAATGACTGAATAAATTAATGAGGAGAAGGGATGAATCTTCCTTATAGAAGAATTCTAATTAAAATGTGGAAGGATGAGAGAAATATAAAATCACTGTTAGAATACTATAGTGATAAATACTGCAGGCAAGATATGATTAATGCTAAAGTTAATAGGTGAAACTTTAGGGCAAAATGGGATAAATGTATAGCCTCAAAGTATTCCCCCAAATATTTATTAGTTACTGTGGAGGTTTTAACAAATGTCCACAAATTATTTGCTGCTTTTTCTTCCAGGAAGTATAACTTTGTTCCTCTCTTCTTGTGTGTGGGTTGGACTTAGTGACTCACTTCTAATGAATAGAGTATGGAAAAGGAACGATAATAACTTTACAGTGGAAAAACATGACATTTTGAAAAGTATCTGACCAGTACTCTTCAGAAGTGTCAAGGTTAAAAATGAGGAAAGAGAGAGAAACTGTCAGATGGGAGAGAACTAAAGAGACATTGACAGCTAAATGCAATGTGGGATCTTGCTCTGGCTCCTGGCACAGCAAAAGGATATCAGTGGAAAACTGGTGAAATCCAAGTAAGTTCTATAGTTGAGTTAGTAGTATTGTACCAATGCTAATTTCTTAGTTTTAATTAGTGTGTAATGAATCCGTGAGATGGTAACATTAGAGAAGCTAAGTAAATGATTTGTGGAAACTGCATTACATTTACAACTCTTTTGTAAATATAAAAGTATTTTAAAAGAAAAAGTGTAAAACTGTTACGCTGCTGCTGCTAAGTCGCTTCAGTCGTGTCCAACTCTGTGCGACCCCATAGACGGCAGCCCACCAGGCTCCCCTGTCCCTGGGGTTCTCTAGGCAAGAACACTGGAGTGGGTTGCCATTTCCTTCTCCAATGCACGAAACTGAAAAGTGAAAGTGAAGTCACTCAGTCGTGTCCCACTCTTCACGACCCCATGGACTGCAGCCTACCAGGCTCCTCCGTCCATGGGATTTTCCATGCAAGAGTACTGGAGTGGAGTGCCATTATAAGCACATGAAAATAAAGCCAACCTTTGAATATTACTGGGGAGTTTTCAAGAGGAAGCAAGGTTTGAGTCTTGAAAGAAAAGTAGAGGCTTGCTAGGTAGACAAGGCAGGGGAGGCAAATCCACAGAGGACACTCAGTACACTGAGTCCCTTGGGAAAACTGCAGCGGCATGAAACAGCTTCCCAGTTTGGAGAAGCAGACTAGTTACAGTATTCGGGATTTCCATTTCTTAGAGACACACTGTCCTAGATTTCCAGCTCTCACTGAAAGCGTTCTCCTCTCTTCCAAGATCAGACTCAGCAGAGAAGGATGTATGCTGAACTTCTCAGCTAGTTTCATATTCTCTTCTTCTCTTTTGGGTGTTTTCTTTCTCTATCCATGTTGGCTCACTGATAGTGAGCTGTCATTCTGGCAAGCAGAGATACCATACATGGGCGAGAAATTAAAATGAAAAGAGCTGGTGATGAACATTATTTATAATTTGAATAGTCTCTGTTGAATATAATAGCCGAGCTGTTAAGCCAACTCCTAATGCCTTCAGACAATAGTAAAATGCTCCTCAATTATAACGGTGTGTTTGAGAGACTGATGCTATGTGAACCATAATGGGGTTGGGGATACAGTGGAGGAGGACACATGACAGGAAAAAAGCTTAAAGCAAATGAAATGTTTCAAGATATCCTGTCCCTTTGCCCTACCCACCTCAGCACCCACCCCACCCCCTTTTCTCTCCCTAGCATACCTAACAAGTTGTTGGCCGGGAACATAAATGTCCACTAGAGAACAGAATCATATTCTTTAGGACTTGAGATGAGAACATTTACCTCCAGAAGCTTAAATGGGAAATAAGGCATAGACTCCTGAGACTATGGATAAGAGCTGATTCAAGATGGTGCCCTCTTCCATTACAGCCTCACATGGCTTCTGAGCCAAGATCATTTCAGGGAGATTTGAGGCCCCTCTCTTGAAGGGTAGCTTATGTCCTACTCTGAAGAAGAACTATAAATATACAAAATATGATTATTGCAGTGCAGAAGAGAGACATGACTCTAGAGCTCAGGGAGAAAGAAGGACTGGTGATCCCATGGGCCTGACTACCTTCAGGACATTCTTTGTATTTCCAGAGCACCTTGGGCTTACCCCAACCAAAGCACTCATCATAGTCTATTTTTCCTGCCTATTTGCCTTTCTCACTAGATTGTGAGACCTGCAAGGGTGGGGACTGTGTCTCAATAGTGTCCTTAGCATCTACTATAGAGGTTGGCACAGAGTAGATACAGAGGACTGTTTATTGAATCCATTCATCTATTGCATAAATAATTATGATATACCTACTTTGATGGTTACTTTTACGTATCAACTTGAGTGGGCCATGATGTGTCCAGATATTTGGTCAACATTATTCTAGGCAACTCTGCAAGGGTATTTATGGGTGAGATTAACTTGAATCTGAACTAAGTGAAGTAGAATGCCCTCATGACGTGAGTGGGCCTCACTTAATTAGTTGAAAAGCCTGAATAAAACAAAAATGCTGACTCTCCTGTGGGTAAAAGGGAATTCCTCTTTCCTGACCGCTGAGCTGTGACATCAGTATTTTCCTGCCTTCAGATTTGAACTGAAACATTAGGTCTTCTTGGGTCTTGAATCACTGGTTTTTGGACTGAAACATATAGCGTTGGCTCTTCTGATTCTCAGGCTTTCAGCCTTGGACTAGAACTGCATCATGGACTCTTCTGGGTCTACAGTTTGCTGACTGCATATCATGGAACTTGTCAGCCTTCTTAATTGTGTCAACCAATTTCATATAGTAAATCAGTCTCTCTCAATCCCTCTCAGGTATGGTGGAGCAGAGACAAGTTATTCTCACAGTACTCTTTCTAAATTCTCGATCCACCGGAGCCAAAGGCCCAGATGCTGGAATGGATGCCAGAGAAAAGTACCTCCTCCAATTCTGTCAGCTTCAGTACTCTAATGGGAATGACACTATTTTTTTCTAGTTGAATAAATGATCTTAACTAATGAACTCTAAGTATCAGTATTATTTCTGCAAGATGATTACTGAAAATTAATATAGGTTTTTCAGCTATTGCATCTCTCAGACTAGTTTAGCAGTGAGATTGTAATAGGCAGGGTAGTCATGGATGCTAGCCAGTGTGAAGGAATGACAAGCATTGGCATGGTAGCCTGGGAACCTGGGTTCTTGTCTTGTATCTGAGTCTACATGTGTGACCATAGCCCAGTCCCTTAGCTTTTCTGATCCTAGGTTTATTCATTTACAAAAATGGAAAAAGGTTATTTGTTCTGCCTCCCTTAGAAGATATGTGTGAAAATCAAACTCAATAAAATAAATAAATAGACCAAGAGGCCATGAAGCCTTATGGTCATAAGAGATTTTATTTTCCATCTTTCATAGCCCACCCCATGTGACAGTATTTGTACACCACACATGACAGGGTTAATATTTGGACTGACAACTTCTGTTAACTCTGGTAGTTTTTCTTAAATAAACTTAATTTTTATAGTTCAGAACTTATGTTTGCAAAATTAATGAGGGGAAAGATCAATGCCACATAATAAGATATTTCTAAAAATACCAAATAATTAGATTTAATATTAACAGCATTTTTAAAAATCCTGCTTACATCCATCCTAAATGTTTCTCAAATCTATTCCATATCTATGATCACTACCCTCAGGGCCAATGCCAGCCGTTATGACTTCTTTGTGTGAATTAGAACACAGTGTCTCTTTCTCAAATAGGGTAAGGCCTCTCACTGAAGTTCTTGGTGACTGGAGCCCAGACTAGATTCCAGCTCCCATTTGCCTCCTTAGTCAAGCACTCTTGTGCAGTGATAAACCTGAACAACCGTATGCAGCCACCCTTACTGTCCTCATTTAAGCCATGGGATCATACCTAGATTATGACAATAGCTTTTCAGTGAATTATCTGGTCCTGGCCCCATTTGTACACCATGCCTGCTTCTGCCAGAATACAAACCTGACCTTGGTGTTCTCATGCCCAAAGTCTTAGGATGGCTCTCCATTTCTTTGAGAATAAATTCCAGTTTTCTTAGCTTTATGCAAGGGGTCCTTTATGAGCTGAGCCTTATCTTCTAGCTTTGTCTCTGTGCTGAAAATTCCAAGTTCCCATAACATCAGAACTTGTAGTTCTCCACAGGCTTCCTGCTATTTTATGCTTTCAATCTTTGTTCCTACTGATTCTTCTGCATAGACTGCCTCCTAGGCCCACACTTCTTCTCTCCTTAATGAAATCCCATTCATCTTGAAGGTTCAGTTTGGTGTCACTGCCCCCAGAAATCTTTCCCTTGCCAGCCCAGCTTGTGCTGAGGAAGGCCTGAGGATGAGATATTACCCCAGTGCATAAGTCTTCCTTTCCACTACCATTCTAGAACTGACCACATGACTTGTCAATGTTCTACTATGTCTCTCTTTTTCCTACTAGAGGTCAGTGAAAATAAGGACTGTTTCTTATTTAACATTGTACTCCTAGCAATGAGCAGAGTGCCTGCCACATAATTATGGGTTCAAGATGCATTTACTGAATGGATGAAAGAATGAATGTAGAATCATAGAATGCTAGCACCAAAAGGGATTTGATAAATTTTCTAATTCAGTTTCTTTATTAAATTAGGAGAAAACTTAGACCCAGAGAGGGTAAATAGTTAATGATAGTCACATAGCTAGTTAAGAATTAAAGTAGGCTTAGGATCAAAATTCCTTTCCTCTTATCTTTACATTTTCCTACACTGACCCCAGACTTATTATTTCTTTAATATCCAACTAAATAGACAGGTATTTTTCTTGAGAGAATTTTCAATTTATAAATCTCTGCTCAAATGCTTTTTTCCCCTATTTTCTGGCAAATACCATCTGTCAACTGGTATTTTATGTGAATGGAATAACAGAAGGTTTGTGCTCTTCAGAAAGTGTTAGAAGTTAATACTTCCCGCTGTGATCCATATTTGGTTGCTTAAAGAGAAAAAGTCTTTTTCAGCATGAATAAGGAAAAATCAACTTGAAGCTTAACTAATTCCTTTAGAAACTGTGGTTGAGTTCAAGGTTGCTTTGATCCTTATGAAACTTTTTTGGAAGTGTGACATGTCTTTTTTTTTTTTTAATATAATTCTATCCCCCAAGAGATATCAGAACAAGAGATTGATAAAATTATTAGCTTTGAAACCATTGAAGAATTTACAATGGAGAAAAGGCTGATGTAGACTCCATAAATTCTAAACCTCTATATATACATAAAAATGGTTAAAATTTTAAAAATCGTTAAAATAATAAGGCAAAAAACAGATTAGAAAAAATTACCAGTAAATATGACAAAGGACTATAATCTAAGAAGCTCATACAAATTGCTAAGAAAAACATTAAGAGACTCAATAGATAAGTGGGCAATGTAGATGAACAATTTATAAAAGGAAGTGTTATTAGTAAACAAGCATATGGGAAAATATTTAAACCTTCTAGCAAGAAACAAAGTAAAAAAGAGAACATTAATGAAGTGCTTTTTACAGACATTAAACTAGTCAAAACCAAAATGCTATTGACTATCCACAATGTTGTGGTAAAATTGGCACATGCCTAAGTCACTGGTGGCAGTGTAGGCTGGGATAAACATTTTGGGTTTGGATATGTATAGCCTTTGGCATAGTAGTGATCTTGCTTCTGAGAATTCAACCTCAGGAAGTAATCCAAAAGGAGAAAATAAACCATAGTCATAAAAATGTCCATTTAAGTGTTAGCTAGGGTAGAAAAATAAGAAACCATCTAAATATTTAATAAAGGTAAAGTATCTGGTGAAGCAGTAATCATCTAAAGGATGAGACATTATGCAGTCATTATAACTATGATTTGGAAGAGAATGTAAATAACACAGAAAACGCTTAAGACATAAAAAGTGAAAAATAAAGGATAAAGAATACAGCATGCTTGGGGCTGGTGCATGGGGATGACCCACAGAGATGTTATGGGGAGGGAGGTGGGAGGGGGGTTCATGTTTGGGAACACATGTAAGAATTAAAGAATTTAAAATTAAAAAAAAAAAGAATATAACTCTAGTATAGTCATGGTTATAATATTTTGTTGGCGTGGACCCAGTTCCCCTGTCCTCATAGTCCCATGAGAGAACTTTCACTCCACTCCTCAGGAGGAAGTAGTATCAAAGAGGCCTTTTAGCCCTTCTCTTTATCTCTTACTTTTCATCTCCTAGGGAGGAAAAATGACTTATCTGATTAACAAGCTAGGGAAGGGGGACACTGGGTACATGCATACATATGTTTGTTGCTTGCTCTCTTTGGGAGCACTTGCTCTTCTCCCTACCTCTGTTTCCATGTATGATAAGGAGAGCTGGATCAGGGCTCAGGACCTAGCTTCTAGGCAAGACTAGAAGTCTCCCTCTTTTTTGTCCCCCACCTCCTGCTTATCCAGGGTATGACTTTCTGTGTACTGAGAAATGCCTGGTCTGCAGACCCAGTTCTTCCCATATGCAAATCCCATGTTATTTGACTTGAAAGGGAGTCAAATGGAACCTCCACTTTGGTAACTAGTCTAAACCACTTCTCCCAATCCTTTACCAACTATAAACAAATAAGTTTCACCCGGTTCCTGTGTCTAATTCTCAACTGCTTTCAGAGAGAATAAAAAAAGGCTAAGTAATGAACTCCCTGCAATCCTAACACTCCCATGCCCAAGGACCTAGAAGGAGTCTCAGCAAAATTAAACCCATTTGATATATTGGAGGGGTAAATATGGTTGTGAATTCTTTCCCTTTCTTTCATTTGATTTTCCATTTATCTTGTCTGAGATATGAATAGCTCCAAACCTGTAGGAAGGTAGTTACTACTTCTGGTCTTAGTCCAGGTAATGGTATGTGAGTGGCATCCACCCAGAAACCATTTTTCTAAGGACTTTGGCAAGCTTCTTAGGGGCATGAATAGTTTTGTATTTCCCAGGGGTGGCTCTTGAGGGACTATTAACTAGTATAACAATGGGAACCTAACCCAAGTTGGATCAATAAGATCTCTTCCCTAGCATTTTAAAAGCTAATCTAAGAATAAAACTGATACAGAAATGGATTGACAATGGAGAAGAAGAGTATAGTTAGGGTGTATGGAAGCTCCTGGCTCCAGGTATTGCTGACAACCAGCTATATATAGCCTTTCTTCTTCTCTACTTGGTAACCTAGACCAATAAATTCTCATTTTGGCATAAGCTGGCTGGAGTTGGAATCTACCTAAGCTCTGACTGCAGAGCGAAACTCTCTGTGAAACTCAATCCCATCAAGTGGTGCTTTGGGATCAGTAATGAAGCTGCCCTGACTTTCATCTAAGGCCTACTCAGGAAGGTTGTATGAAACTATAAAACATAATCTCTGTCAGAGAAAGGCTATTCTGCATATACTCCATAAGAAGTCACAGTTTAAATAATCCCAACACCAGTGTTTTTAAACAGAAGCTTAAATCAAAATTGTTCAAAATCACTCACTGCTGTATTTCATCAACTCTGTTAGAATCACAGCAGGTATGAATGAGTAGCAAATTCATGAATTGTGCATTAGTTTCTCTTTTCCCCAAGGCTAATTGTTTGCTTTATTTTTCTTCTATTAGCGCTGTCAGTGCACAGTGATATATAGTAAGCCTTGCATCTTGATGAGAAACAAAAAGAAAATTTTAAATGTGGATATAATTATACAGTGCCATAGAGTTTGTTTCCTTTTTCTCCCCACTAGCTCTCATCAAGGAAAGAGTTTTTGGAAATTAACACAATCAGTCCTGAGAATAAATATGTCAACAAACAGAGTTTGTACATCTGCTGACTGCTCTCTCCATGAAGAACATTATCCAGAGTTGATCTTTAGCTACTAGGTTGCACAAAGTGTGTGTGTGTGTGTGTGTGTGTGTGCTTGTGCGCATAAGCACATGTGTGTGTAGGTAGGCTGAAATTCACACTATAGGTTGTTTTCCAAACTGAGAGCTCCCTTTCCTGACCTGAATGGCTGTGGGTGGTGACTACAGACTTTGTACCTGGAGTCAGGAGCTCTTTCTCTTCTTGGCACACTGGGCATCCTTCGCTTTTATCAAGTCTGCCAGATAATCCTTGAAATGGCAGTCAATATTTACTTTGCCTTAGGTCAAATTCTGTTTCTTTTTCACTCTAAGTATCATTTGAGAATGCAGAGAATATTGGTGATAGCCAGAACTTCCAGAACTAATTAATACTATCAGCCACTTATTGGCATAAACTCCTCCTCTATCTCCATTTTTAAATGAATAGAATCAGGTTCTAAAGAACTTCTTAAACACCTTGAAATGAAAGAAAAATTTACAATCACATGTCTATCCCTCAGGTCTTTTGGAAAGTTTCATTTCAATACAAGTTTTATTTCCCTTTCCTTTCCATCATTGTCTCATAAAAAATGAAATCAAGATATGTTTTATTCTTTAATCTGATACATCTCTTTCCATAATGGAGACACTGACCACAAGCCACTCTTCAGAACTTTGACTCATCTTGTTTTATTTTCCTCACAGATCTTATGCTCCTATGGAAGACTGAAGAGAAAGTGTAGTCCTTCTGGGTAGTCTATATGTCAGGGGATATGAGCTGATAGGAAAATGATAGATGTTCTTTCTCTTAGATTCCATCTCTCAGTGAATCAAGGCATCCACAATACCAATGAGCATGTGGTGAAAGGTTTGTGCTTCATATTAAGGGGTGCCTGACTCAGTCAAGACTGTCATGTGCTTAAAGTAAACATGAGAGTAGCCAATTAAAATATTAATATAAAGTAAAATAATAATAATAATATAAAGAAAGAAGGCCCCCCAAAAATTAAAAAATAAAAAATAAAAATATTAATAAACCCTAGCAAAGAGTGAATACATTGTGACACACAAAGTGAATTTGCTAGTTTATAAATATTGAGAAGTAATTACCTTTTAACATAAACCTAATTATTTGTATATAAATTTAAGTTTGCAAAGCACCTTCATTATAATCAAGTGAGAGCAGCATCACCAGTACATTATTTTTCTGCTGCTATTCATAGCAAAATTTCTAAAAATACAAGTTGTCTATACTCATTGCCTCTCCTTTGCCTTCCATTGTCTCCTCAACCACTCCAATAGGCTTTTGTGAAACATTCTTCAGCAACCACCTTTATTATATATAATTAATATGTTCTAGTATTATATTCGGTTGGCCAAAAAGTTCATTTGAGTTTTTTGTAAGATAAGAAAACCCAAATGAAATTTTTGGCCAACTCAATATTTGTCAGTAATCTCCATGTGGCTAGGTTTGTTGGTCAATTCCCATTTCTCATTTTACTTCATCTCTTGGCAAAATTTGACACAATTTATTGCTTTCTTCCTGCCTTGTGAAGTGCTAATCTCTTTTATTTCTCCTTCTACCTCACTAGCTGTTCCTTCCCAGTTTCCTTTGTTGATTCCCACCTGACCTACTTAATCTCTTAATGTACAAGTGACCCAGGTTCAGCCCTTGGATCTCTTCTCTTTTTTATTTACATTTTCCTCTTTCAGTTCAGTTCAGTCGCTCAGTTGTGTCCGATTCTTTGCGACCCCATGAGTCGCAGCATGCCAGGCCTCCCGACTCCCGGAATTCACTCAGACTCACGTCCATCAAGTCAGTGATTCCATCCAGCCATCTCTTCCTCTGTCATCCCCTTCTCCTCCTGCCCCCAATCCCTCCCAGCATCAGAGTCTTTTCCAATGAGTCAACTCTTCGCATGAGGTGGCCAAAGTATTGGAGTTTCAGCTTCAGCATCAGTCCTTCCAATGAACACCCAGGAGTGATCTTTAAATGGACTGGTTGGATCTCCTTGCAGTCCAAGGGACTCTCAAGAGTCTTCTTCAACACCACAGTTCAAAAGCATCAATTCTTCGGTGCTCAGCTTTCTTCACAGTCCAACTCGCACATCCATACATGCGGACCATTATTGGCAAAGTAATGTCTCTGCTTTTTAATATGTTGTCTAGGTTGGTCATAAATTTCCTTCCAAGGAGTCACTGTCTTTTAATTTCATGGCTGCAGTCGCTATCTGCAGTGATTTTGGAGCCCCCAGAAATAAAAAGTCTGACACTGTTTCCACTGTTTCCCCATCTATTTGCCATGAAGTGATGGGACCAGAGGCCATGATCTTAGTTTTCTGAATGTTGAGCTTGAAGCCAACTTTTCCACTCTCCTCTTTCACTTTCATCAAGAGGCTTTTTAGTTCCTCTTCACTTTCTGCCATAAGGGTGGTGTCATCTGCATATCTGAGGTTATTGATATTTCTCCTGGCAATCTTGATTCCAGCTTGTGCTTCTTCCAGCCCAGCATTTCTCATGATGTACTCTGCACATAAGTTAAATAAGCAGGGTGATGATATACAGCCTTGATGTACTCCTTTTCCTATTTGGAACCACTCTGTTGTTCCAAGTCCAGTTCTAATTGTTGCTTCCTGACCTGCATATAGGTTTTTCAAGAGGCAGGTCAGGTGGTCTGGTATTCCCATCTCTCTCAGAATTTTCCACAGTTTATTGTGATCCACACAGTCAAAGGCTTTGGCATAGTCAATAAAGCAGAAATAGATGTTTTTCTGGAACTCTTTTGCTTTTTCGATGATCCATCGGTTGGTAATTTAATCACCTCTGCCTTTTCTAAAACCAGCTTGAACATCTGGAAGTTCATGGTTCACATATTGTTGAAGTCTGTCTTGGAGAATTTTGAGCATAACTTTACTAGCATGTGAGAGGAGTGTAAATGTGTAGTAGTTTGAGCATTTTTTGGCATTTCCTTTCTTTGGCATTACCTTTCTTTGGAATTGGAATGAAAATTGAATTTTCCAGGCCTGTGGCCACTGCTGAGTTTTCCAAATTTGCTGGCATATTGAGTGCAGCACTTTCACAGCATCATCTTCCAGGATTTGAAATAGCTCAACTGGAATTCCATCACCTCCACTAGCTTTGTTCATAGTGATGCTTTCTAAGACCCACTTGACTTCACATTCCAGGATGTCTGGCTCTAGGTGAGTGATCACACCATCATGATTATCTTGGTCATGAAGATCTTCTTTTTTGTACAGTTCTTCTGTATATTCTTGCCACCTCTTCTTAATATCTTCTGCTTCTGTTAAGTCCATACCATTTCTGTCCTTTATCAAGCCCATCTTTGCATGAAATGTTCCCTTGGTATCTCTAATTTTTTTGAAGAGATCTCTAGTCTTTCCCATTCTGTTATTTTCCTCTATTTCCTTGCATTGATCACTGAGGAAGACTTTCTTATTTCTCCTTGCTATTCTTTGGAACTCTGCATTCAGATGTTTATGTCTTTCCTTTTCTCCTCTGCTTTTCGCCTCTCTTCTTTTCACAGCTATTTGTAAGGCCTCCCCAGACAGCCATTTTACTTTTTTGCATTTCTTTTCCATGGGGATGGTCTTGATCCCTGTCTCCTGTACAATGTCACGAACCTCCATCCATAGTTCATCAGGCACTCTGTCTATCAGATCTAGTCCCTTAAATCTATTTCTCACTTCCACTGTATAATCTTAAGGGATTTGATTTAGGTCATACCTGAATGGTCTAGTGGTTTTCCCTACTTTCTTTAATTTAAGTCTGAATTTGGCAATAAGGAGTTCATGATCTGAGCCACAGTCAGCTCCCACTCTTGTTTTTGCTGACTGTACAGGGCTTCTCCATCTTTTGCTGTAAAGAATATAATCAATCTGATTTCGGTGTTGACCATCTGGTGATGTCCATGCGTAGAGTGTTCTCTTGTGTTGTTGGAAGAGGGTGTTTGCTATGACCAGTGCGTTCTCTTGGCAAAACTCTTTTAGCCTTTGCCCTACTTCATTCCATATTTCAAGGCCAAATTTGCCTGTTATCCCAGGTGTTTCTTGACTTCCTACTTTTGCATTCCAGTCCCCTATAATGAAAAGGATATCTTTTTTGGGTGTTAGTTCTATAAGGTCTTGTAGGTCTTCATAGAACCGTTCAACTTCAGCTTCTTCAGCATTACTGGTTGGGGCATAGGCTTGGATTACTGTGATATTGAATGGTTTGCCTTGGAAATGAACAGAGATCATTCTGTCGTTTTTGAGATTGCATCCAAGTACTGCATTTCAGACTCTTTTGTTGACCATGATCGCTACTCCATTTCTTCTAAGCAATTCCTGCCCACACTAGTAGATACAATGGTCATCTGAGTTAAATTCATCCATCCCAGTCCTTTTTAGTTCACTGATTCCTAGAATGTCAATGTTCACTCTTGCTATCTCCTGTTTGACCACTTCCAGTTTGCCTTGATTCATGAACTGGACATTCCAGGTTCCTATGCAATATTGCTCTTTACAGCATCAGGCTTTGCTTCTATCACCAGTCACATCCACAACTGGGTATTGTTTTTGCTTTGGCTCCATCCCTTCATTCTTTCTGGAGTTATTTCTCCACTGATCTCCAGTAACATATTAGGCACCTACCGACCTGGGGAGTTCCTCTTTCAGTATCCTATCATTTTGCCTTTTCATACTGTTCATGGGGTTCTCAAGGCAAGAATACTGAAGTGGTTTGCCATTCCCTTCTCCAGTGGACCACATTCTGTCAGACCTCTCCACTATGACCCTCCCGTCTTGGGTGGCCCCATCGGCATGTCTTAGTTTCATTGAGCTAGACAAGGCTGTGGTCCATGTGATTAGATTGACTAGTTTTGTGTGATTATGGTTGTGTGTCTGCCCTCTGATGCCCTCTCACAACACCTACTGTCTTACTTGGGTTTCTCTTACCTTGGACATGGGGTATCTCTTCATGGCTGTTCCAACAAAGCGCAGTCGCTGCTCCTTACCTTGGACGAGGGGTATCTTCTCACGGCCCCCCTTCCTGACCTTGAATGTGGAGTAGCTCCCCCTCGGCCCTCCTGCACCCACGCAGCCACCGCTCCTTGGATGTGGGGTTGCTCCGCAGCTTGCTCAAACTCATGTCCATTGAGTCAGCAATGCCTTCCAACCATCTCATCCTCTGTCATCCCCTTCTCCTCCTGCCTTCAATCTTTCCCAGCATCAGAGTCTTTTCCACTAAGTCAGATCTTTGCATCAGGTGACCAAAGAATTGGAGCTTCAGCTTCAGCATCAGTCCTTCCAATGAATATTCAGGATTGATTTCCTTTGGGATTGATTGGTTTGATCTCTTTGCAGTCCAAGGGTCTTTCAAGAGTCTTTTCCAACATCACAGTTTGAAAGCATCAAATCTTTGGTGCTCAGCCTTCTTTATGGTCCAATTCTCACATCCATACATGACTATTAGAAAAATCATAGCTTTGACTATACGGTCCTTTGTTGGCAAAGTAATTTCTCTGCTTTTTATATGCTGGTGATGGACAGGGAACCCTGGCGTGCTGCAGAGTTGGACATGACTGAGCAACTGAACAACGACAACAGTCTCATAGGAATGTCAGACTTCATGCGTCCGAAGGAAGTTATGACTGCTCCAAGCTGTTTCCTCCATCTGTATCCCAGATGATATCAGCTTGAACCTTTCAGTTGATCAGGCCTAAAACTTCAGAATCATCCTTGGTATCTCTCTTTCCTTCACAGATCATACCTAATCTATCAACAAATTGTGTTGGCTCTGTCTCTAAAATTATGTCCTAAATCTGATCGTTTCTTACCACCTCTGCTAAAAATAATCCAGGTCTAAGCCAACATCATTTCTTGTCTGGATTTTTATAATAGTTTCCCCACTGCTCTCTGTTCCACCCTTGTTCCCCTATAGTTTCTTCTCTGCAGAGCAGACAGAATTATCTCTAAATAATGTGAGATCAAATCATTTCCTTGCTTAAGCTCCAAGCAACCTCTTATCACACTTAGAATAAAACCCACAGTCTTACGATGGCATAGAAGCCCCTCTATGATCTTGCCGTATCTCCTGCTGCTCCGAATTTTCTTTCTTGTGTTCCAGCCTGTACCTCCAACATATTAAGCAATTCACCTTAGAGTTTTTGTGCTGTCTACTTCTGCCTGGAAAGCTCTTCTGCTAAATTTTTGCATAACTGGAGTCTTTATATTATTTGGGCTTCTGCTCAGAAGTCTCTACCTCAAATAAGCCTTTGTGGAACATTCTATCGAAAAGACAGTCCATCTATTTTACCCATCCCTCTCTATTCCTATATTCTATTTCATTTTTTCATAGAAATATTACTCTGTGAAATTACATATTTTATTATTTGTTTATATATTTATTGGAGCCTCTCCACTTAGACTACAAGCAGCATGAAGGCAAAGTCTTTGTCTTGTTTACCAGGACAGCCTTAGTGCTGAGCATATAATAGCTATCCAAAACCCCTGTGGAATGAATGAATCAAACACTATTTTATACAAAAGAAAACTAAGGCACAATGGTTAAGTAATTTGCCCCAGGTCAGAGAGACTTTGACTTAAAGTCTTATCTTCATGGTACTTACTCTGGTTGAAATAACCCATATTCATGGGTACAATGCTTAAACAGAAAGTCTCTGAGGTAAGAACATATCACTAAGCTCTTTCATGATACATACCAGCAATATACAGCATAGCATAGGGCAAAGCCAGAAGACTAGCTTGCAATAAATTTCTAATGCACACACCAACAGATAAGATTTAATACTTATTAATAGCTTTCCAAAGACAAGAGTGCTACTGAACCCAAACTTCAACTGATGTTGATTTTGTTTCTCTTTAGACATGTCTTTTTTTTAATGGACAGGTTGATTACAAATAATTCATCATTTCAGATTGTTCATTACTTAACAAAGAAATAGAGAGAGGGAGCCAGCATCCTCCCTGCTGTCTCCTGCAAGTGGAAATGAGGCTCAGACATCCAGGACTGCACATTAATTTGACTTTTTAAAAATAGGGACTGACAACTTTAATAATTCAAGACATAGATGTCTCTATCTTTGCACATGAGCCTTTTTAATCTTTGGAGACTAAGATAGAAATCATTTCTTTAGTACAAAGTAAAAGAAAGATTTTTTTAATTGTGGTCTTTTGTAGATAGCTCTGCTTCATGGTGCATTAGTGCCAAGAAGCTTTTTTTTTTTTCTGAGAAAAAGGATGTTCTGTAGTCCTAAGTTTGCATTACAATCCATAAAGTGTGTCTGAAATTCTCCCACTTCTAATTCATTTCTTTGGATCTCTTAGATCTTACTCTTAAATGATCTATCCCCTCATATGCAAATATTCAGGACCTTCTTCAACCAGTACCACTCCAAAGAATCTGTGAAATCCAAAGGGATTCATTACTAGTATGGTGTTTTGATGATATAAGTGTTGGCAAGAAATCATTTATATCTATAAGTGGTATCTATATGGGCAAGATCTTCAACTCTCTTGATGAAACTGGTCAATTAAGATTTTTCTGAATCAGGTTGACAGGAGCAGATTTCTTTCTGGATTGACTCCTACTTACAGGACAGAACCCAGCACTACACTGAGTAAAGGGGAAATGTGAGTTTCTGTGCAGAGAGAGTCCTTGGCTCTACTTTTGAAGGGGAGCTATCACTCAGAAGTATAAAGTCAAATTTTGCATCTTTGAACAGCTCCATGAATTATCTGAGTATGCTTTTCATAAACTGAGTCATCCTTGGAGCCCACCTTCAGTTCTGTGTATTTTCGAGCAGGACATTTAAGAGTTTTGGAGTCAACAGAGAGCTGGGCTTGAATCCTAGGTTACAGTCTATTTGCCCTTATGCAGGTTACATAACTTTTGTGTCTCCATTTGCTTATCTCTAAAGTGGAGATAATGTCAGCCCCTGTGAGGATTACATAAACTGATGCTAGTAAGATGCTTAGGATGGTATCTGACACATAATGCAATTCAGTAAATGGAAGTTATTGGTGGTGATGGTGCCTCCTTTAAATGGAATAATGTTGTATCTTTGGCATTTACCAGCTGTGTGACTTTAGGCAAGTCAGTTCACATCTCTGAGTTTCAGTATTCTACTTTTTTAAAGAGGGATAATTACAATATCTACCTGAAATGGCCTTGTGAAGATTACGTAAGCGAATCAGTGTAAAGCTCTTTAGCAGAGTACCTGACATGCTGTAAATAAATACATAAATGTTGATAGTATTCTTGTTGATTCCTTCTTCTCTTGACCAATGTGTATCTTTCCTTGGAATAAGAAACCTCTTAGTAAGGAGGAAAAATAGAGGCAGGGGATTGGGGTGGGGAGTATCTGGATACACAGGAAGGTGAGGGGTTGATGAGACATCAAATGTCATGATGCAACCACAAAAGAGAATATAAATTCAATTATGACATTAAAGTACAGTTTAATTTTCATTTTGGAGGAAATGACAACAGAATGCATCCGATTTGATTAAAAATGAAATCAAGACTAGAAATTTGTCCGCAAAGTGATGAAACTGGAAGATTTCTTATTGGCAACTGTAAAAATTAAATGAACTCCCTCAATCCTTTTTAGAAATTAAAAGCCTTGCCCACTTTGAAGTTATTGGAAGGGAGTATTTGATCTACTCATGTGGCCATTGGCACACCACCACTCCTCTCTATCATCTCACTACATAATCCTCATGTGTACTCTTTGAATCCTGTCCATAGATTGAATTTTCCCAGACTAGGTTCTCAGTCTAGACACTGAGAGAATGTTTGCTGTTTGTGCCATATGTGAAAAAAATATATATTCAGTACTCTCCATTTTCAACCACAATTGCTGACTTAAAATTAAATAGAGAAGAAGAAATAAAAAGGACAGATCTAAAATATTCAAGTGCCCACAATTAAAACATGGATCTCATGACTCTTCCTTAGAATATTTCTTCTAGAAATTGGTAATTTTTAGTATGTATCAGATATTAAGGCTCTAAATGCCCTTTACTTGTTTTTAGGTAACTTTTAGAACCTGTTCAACAAAACACTCTAGACATTAGGTTGTGGGCTGATTCTAGTAGGTAGCATAAGTATATAAATTAAATAAAAATATTTCCAAATGATTTAGTTCTAGGGATGGTGAGCATTTAGAGATCTTGCATTATGTAGTTCATGGTTTAAAATAACATATTTTCTTACGAGTGACAGAAAGTTTGAGCTGCCTAAAAGGCCGGATGTAAAGTACTCAATTTCTATTTAAAATACTTTTCTAAGAACTGCTATTCCAAATATCCATTCCTCACTGCTCAGATATATTTATGGTATTGATTTTTACTGAGAGTAGTCTTATAAGAAACTGGTGACCCAATAGTTCCAGTTTTTAAATGTTTCTTCAATTCTGCTGTTATTGTTTTTCAATCTCCTAGACTGGTTGGAAATAGAAAACCCAAAATAGAACAGATTCAAGTAGCTTAGGTAAAATTTAATTGGACTGTAACGCAAATCAGAAGTCATAAGATATAATTTAGCAGATGCTCAAAACAATCTTGGGAGGTCACCAAAAGGTTTGATTTTAAATAGTTATTTTTCTGTAATAATAGCCAGTTTGTAGGATGCTGTTTATATTCGACTCTTTGATTTTCATTCTAACTTGCTTTTTTACATAGAAGTTTTTACTTTGGAGAATTGTGTGTTTATTTTTTTTTAAATTGACTTTTATCTATATTTGGGAAGGAGGTGAAGTTTTACCAGAAAACAGGTGATTACTGAGGGGAATGTGTATGGATCCCCAAAGCTGCCATAAACTCACTGGGGGTAATATATTGTGGTTTCTAGCTTTGATATTTTTTTGGGGGGGGAGGGAGGAGACAGCGATTGTTCTTTACAAGGAAACATCACACTTTAATGAATGTTTTTAGTGGCTATCACTAAAGCAGCCATTTAAAAAAGACAGAAATATTTGTCACATATTTTTATTTACAGATTTCACTTTTTTATTGTTTAATGATACATGGTGCAATGAATACATAATGGATGTAATACTGCCACCTCTTGGTTATGTAAATGAGGTGCTCTGCAGTCATAATTCTCTGTCTTCAAATTGGAAAATGCAAGGGCTTGAAAGTCAAGGAAGCCTTTTCTATTTTGGTTTGGCAAAACAGTTGTAAATAAATATCTATGCGTGCGTGTGAATGCTCTTCATAGAGCCTCCATAGAGTACATTATCTATGCATTAAAAGATATGTGCACTTACAAAATAAAAGTGACAGTGACATTTTGTTGTGAAGCATTCCAGGAAACAATGTTCAGACTTCGAATAAGTTTAAAATTGTTTAGAGTGTCCTTTATTCAATCAAGATCAAGTTAATTCAATCTTTCCTTAACTATAACCTAAGGCATAGAAATCCAATCATTTTCTGTTTTCTTTCTTTTTTTTAAAAGAGCATTCCCTCATTTTAATCAATTTTAATCACTTTAGCAAGGTATTAGATAACCAGATTACAGGCCAGAAAAGCTGGCATTTTCTTATTAAGGAAGGTCAAAAACACTGATTGAAACTGAATTCAGTGCCCCAGGATTAAAAATGCTAAATAACTTTTTTTTCCTCTCACTTAGGTAAGAAGGAGCTTATAGAAACAACACATCAAACAATCTTTCTGTGGTTAGGTAGATACTAAGATCAATTACCTATTTCAACAAGAATGGCAAGAAGTAGCCACGGCAGAACACTGGATAAGTGTTTTACTATTTTAATAACAACTCTCGTTTCTACCATACTTTATATTTTACACAGCTCTTCCATATCCACCAGCTCATGTGATCAGATAGTCAGTTTCCTTGGCAGTAGGAGCACATAAAGCAGTCATGAAGGACCCACTGCCTTTTGTCTGTCAGGTAGTCAATGGTGCTCTTAGTCCATCAAGAATAATGTGAATGTGCTGTTGTCCAGACACAAAGGTGACCCTGCTGATGGAGGATGGATGTGCACTTGGTGACTGGTGTGGGCAGTAAGGATTATCATACACGTCTGCTGGCCTGTTTCCCCTGGCAACAAAACACTGGATCAGGATTGGGGACAGAGTGTGTAACCCTAGAATAGGTTATATGCTATGTAAAAGCCTGAGGGAGGAAAAAAAAAATCTCAAAATTGGAAGAGACCTTAGAGACTGGCTTCCCTGGTGGCTCAGTCGGTAAAGAACCTGCCAGCAATGCAGGAAACTGCCTGCAATGCAGAAGTCGCAGGTTCGATCCCTTGGTGGGGAAGATTCACTGGAGGAGGGCACGGGCAACCCACTGCAGTATTCTTGCCTGGAGAATCCCCATGGACAGAGGAGCCTGGCGGGCTACAGTCCTTAGGGTCACAAAAGAGTCAGACATGACTGAGTGACTAAACCACCACCACCATCACCAAGCGTCCTGAGGGGAGATGAGAATGGGTCACTCGGCGGATGGGTGGCGAAGCAGGACCAGAAGCTGAGCCCTCCACCCACAAGTCCAATCCCCTCCTCTCCCCCCGTGCTGAGTCTGGGCTCTCTAGTCCTGGCTTCTGTCTACAGGTGTCTTTAGTTGTGGAAGGTGACATCTGATCCCCTCAGGGTGGCTTTACGTGGTAAAGGCTCTTAAGCTCTACCCCTTACTCAATGCCCTGAGCAGTGAATCCTCTTGGCTTCAGGGGATAACTACAGGTCCAGGGGCAGCTCCAAGGTCAGGGCTGCTTTTCAAATCCAGGACGGAACCTTGTGTAGTCTTGGAAATAAGTGAGCAGAGCTCAAATGATCATCTCAGACAACTCACCAAAGAGGAAGTGCAAGAACATGGCCTTTAATTTTCCGTAGCTGATGGACAAAGTGCTACCCAGAGAGAAGCAGAGACGTGTCTGGCGCAAGTCTCCCAGCAGTACTGTGGTCTAGAGGAGCCTGGGTCTTTGCCGGAGCATCGCAACTCCTGCATCACGGCTCTAGTGCCTCGCCTGACAGGGCAGTGGAGAGGAAGAGCTTTTACAGACTGAGAGGAAATCTGAAGCTAGAGGGTGCTCCATAGAGGTGGTCACTGTGCAAGGTGGCAGCTGGAAGACAGGGGACTCATTTGCTTAAATCGAATTTCCAGCGCTAGCTGCTTTTTCCGGCTTCCCACTGTTCTCTGTGACTGGCCTGACACCTGAACCACTGCCGTGGAGAATTCAAGCTATCCAAATAAGTTAGAGCTCCACACGTGTTATGTTCTTCTGGCCCGATAATTAGTCCCTGGACCTCAACCCGTGGAAGAACACGATTGTGTGTTCGAGCAGCTCCCAGTATACACCGGCCACGGAAGCTGGCGAGAGGCTCAGCAAAGAGAATCTGGATGACAGGTGTTTCATGCTGTAATTCTGCACTGACCTCTGAAGCAGCGATTATGGCAGCAACTATGATCCAGGAAGGGACTCTTCCTGTTATTGGGCGCCCATATAGAGTTGGAAGAATCCGACTGCAGTGTGGGAGACCTGGTTTCAATCCCTGGGTTGGGAAGAGCCCCTGGAGAAGGGAAAGGCTACCCACTCCAGTATTCTGGCCTGGAGAATTCCATGCTGTATAGTCCATGGGGTTGCAAAGAGTTGGACGCGACTGAGCAACTTTCACTTCACTTTAGAGTTGAAAAGAGAAGGGATCTGAACTTAAGGGAAGAGAGAGCTTTGTGTATGTGTGGTGTGGAAAATATATGTGAGCGCCTCCTTGGAATGATGTGAGAGTGTGGAGGTGTTTTATGGTGGGCCCGTGTGTGTTGTGTGTCTGTGGATGTCCTATTTATCTGGGCGAAGTACTGTGAAGGGAGCAGGTAGGATGCGTGTGGTGTGTATGGTGATGGGGCCTGGAGAGGGAACTCTGGAGGAGGGAGACTTAGAATTCAGTAGTGGGATAGCTGAGGGACACTAGGGAACCTTGATATTTAGGGCTTTCTGGGACCCTGGAATCAGGCAGTATCCTAATCAGAAATTCTAGATCTTTCTTAGCTGGCAGACCACCAATAAATAGCTACAGTTTCTTGAGCATTTGCCATGTGCTAAGGTCTCTCCATGCTTGTGTTCATCCTGCTCCCCTAACAATGTTGTGAAGTAGGCACTACTACCTCCTGGTTTCTGCAGATGAAGAAACTGAAGCACAGAGTACTTAACTACCTTCCCTCAGGCCACTTAGCTAGTAAATGGCAGTGCCAGAATTTGAACCCAGGCTACCGGGCTCCATAGCCCCTGCTCTTTGCCACAATTCTCTACAGTCTCTTACCTGTCATCTCCCTGTCAACACCCACTCATCCTGAGGACCTCCTTTTACAGCTGCAAAAATGGGAGCCTGGGGAGGAGAAGCAGATTGCCTGGGTCTTGAGTAGAGCCCAGCATTTCCAGCACTCTGGTCTGTCCTTGACGTTGGGCAGCCAGCGTCCTAAGGTGGGCGGGGTCATCTTTTCCTTGAGCATCAAACACAATTCTGGCCCTGCTGTCAGTAGCAGCCAGTCAGAAACAAAATCCCTTTGCTGGTTTGAAGGCAAATGGAATCATTGCGTTTTGCTTCCTTTGGTCATTAATATTGTGAATGAGGGTATATTTTGCTTAAGGCTGCACAACCCCTTCCAAAGTACTCCAATCTGTCAGCCTTGGAGTATTAGGGAGAAAGCGAGTTTGACAGATCTAGTGAGACACCTCACAGGACACTAATCCAGGAGGGTTACTGCCTGTTTTTTTTTTTTTTAAATAGCCAAAATGCTAAGGCAGGATCTGTGATAAGACCAGAAGCTAAGCCATAGGAATATGAAGATTCATTTATGAATGGTTCTTGGTGATATGACAAAATGAAATGAAATATAAGGAACTGTAAAATTGCTTTTTAACTTTAAATTTTATGCTGTGTAGCCATGTGTATATGATAAGCAAAACAGAACCACAAATGGCTGATCAATGTTTTTGACCATCTTAATGGCCAAATGGTATGTACTGCTTGGGTGTTGGGATCATTTGTACACAGATTAAGCAAGGCTGCCCACCTCCAAGATGAGCTGCTTGGGGATGAACTAGCCTGAGCAGTGGTTGTGAGATATTCCCTTCCTAAACTTTTGGAGCAGCATACGGCCCATCTATTTTTCTTCTAAATTGGGAATATGATTTTTTTAACCAAGAAGCAAATTCTAGACTTGGAAGAAATAGATACAAAGCCCAGTGTGTAAATCAAAAATGCACATTATGCACTTTATTCTGGAAATATAGCAAATGCACCCCAAAATGAACTCACTATTTAAATCAGAGGATGAGCCAACTTTCCAGAAAATGGTCAAAACAGCCATGGAGGATAAGAGAAAGCTTATTTAAGAGCATGACCTTCAAATATATGTACATATATATACATACACACACAATAGAATACTACTCATCCATTAAAAAAAGAACGAAATGACATTTGGAGTGATGTGGATGGACCTAGAGGTCATACTAAGTCAGAAAGAGAAAGACAAGTACCATATGATACCACTAATATGTTGAATCTAAAATAAGACACAGATGAACTTAACTATGAAACAGAAACAGACTCACACACATAGAGAACAGACTTGTCGTTGCCAAGGGGGAAGGGAGTGGGGGAGGAATGGATAAGAATTTGGGATCAGCAGATGCAAAGTATTATATAGAGAATGGATAAACAAGGCCCTACTGTATAGCACAGGGAACTGTGTTCAATATCCTGTGGTTAATTATAATGGAAATGAATATGAAAAAGAATATATATATATATATATATATATATATATATATATATATGCATACATCTGTACATATATTGGGTTGGCCAAAATGTTCATTGTGGTTTTTCCATAAGATGTTACAAATGTTTTGACCAGTCTAATATATGTCACATATACATGTACATGGCAGCTCAGTGGTAAAGAATTTGCCTGCAATGCAGGAAATTCAGATTCGATCCCTGGGTCAGGAAGATCCCCTGAAGAAGGAAATGGCTACCCATGCCAGTATTCTTGCCTGGAGAATTCCGTGGACAGAGAAGCCTGGTGGGCTACAGTTCATGGGGTTGCAAAGAGTTGGACATGACTGAATGACTAACACTTTCATTTTCATATATACACACACATATATATTCTTTCTCATATTCTTTTCTACATACAACCCAATATATGTATACACACACACACAGAGATAACTGAATCACTTTGCTTTACACTAGAAACTAACAAAACATTGTGAAACAAGTAAACTTCAAAATAAAAAAATTTTTTTAAAGAGCACAACCATCAAAAATGGCTAGGTTCTCCACCTCCTACTAGCTAACAGGATAGAAGACTGGCAGTTCTGGTGAGTACAGTTTCCTGTAGTTTTTTTTTTTTTCTTTTTAAAGCTTTTAATAGAAGTTATGCCAGGGTAACTGCCCATATCTGGGTAGAAATGGGGGGCGTGGAAAACTGACAGCAGCTTCTGACACATAGGAGCAATACTATTTTAAACACTTTTTTTTCTTGTTTTTAAACAATGACAAGAGTTTAATATCACCTGTCAACAAATAGAAGGACAAGAGAAAGATGAAGATAAGCAATTAGGAAGTTAGACACATAGTTGCAAATTCCTCCCTAATATTTCCAGTTCTAATTTTTGAAGTGTTAGGCTAATGTGCAGAAAGACAATAGATTTGTAGCTGAGAAATGATGCTCCTGAGATCTTAATTGTTATTTAAAATAATGAGAACTGCACAAGAACTTGAAAATATAATAGTGGTTATTTAATCATTTTAATAGTTTCCAACAGCAGAAATGTCACGCATTCTCTGCAAAGTTTTATGTTTCCTTTGATCTATTTCTTTGTGGATTCCCTAACTCCAACAGTTATTTCTTAAAATAATCACTCCTGCTTATTCTGTTAAATAGAAAAATTTTAGCTATTGTACATAAATCTTGGGAAGAATAAACAGTTACCCTGATCCCCAAAGCTTGAATAACACTCATGCGTGCATGTTCAGTCACATATGACTTTTTACAACTCCATGGACTGTAGCCCACCAGGCTCCTCTGTCTATGGAGGTTTTCAGGCAAGAATACTGAAGCAGGGTTTCATTTCCTTCTCCAAGGGGTCTTCCCTGCCCAGGGATCAAATCTGGGTCTCCTTTGCCTCCTGTGTTGGCAGGTGGATTCTTTACTACTGTACCACCTGGGAAGCCCAAATAGCACTCTGCTGCTGCTAAGTCACTTCAATCGTGTCCAACTCTGTGTAACCCCATAGACGGCAGCCCACCAGGCTCCCCCGTCCCTGGCAAGAACACTGGAGTGGGTTGCCATTTCCTTCTCCAATGCATGAAAGTGAAAAGTGAAAGTGAAGTCGCTCAGTCGTGTCCGACCCTTAGCATGGACTGCAGCCTACCAGGCTCCTCCGTCCATGGGATTTTCCAGGCAAGAGTACTGGAGTGGGGTGCCATTGCCTTCTCCAAATAGCACTCAAATATATTCAAATATGCGTTCTCATTTGTCTCTATAAGGCAAATACCTTGTCTGTAAGGCAGATACTTATTTCCATTTAACAGATAAAAAAAGCTGAGGCCCCAAGACATTAAGTGAATTATTAAGATCGTCTCCTAAGTGGTAGAGCTAAATGTAAGTCACATTTCTGACTCTACCATTCTATACCTAAAGGATGTCTGACCACAGAGCGACTTTCAAAATGTAACTCAGATGTTTGACACTGGTTACTGGAGTGCAGACTACCATTTAGCAAGGTGAACTGGCCATTCATCTTCACATTCACCTTCAGTCCAACAAGCAGGATCGGTGGTGGGGTGGGGGTGGGGGGGTACTGGAAAGGATTGCATGTGAGCGCAGCTCTCCCTGGATTCAGCGGGCCAGATGCATAGTTTGTGAGGTCAAGTGCAAAATGCAAATACAGGGCTCCTTGATCAAAAATCCATACGTACTTTAAGACAGCAAGAACAGAGCATTCAACCAAGTCCAGGGCCCTTCTAATCACAGGCCCTGTGACAACACATGTTGCTTGCCCAGCAGCTGGCCCCGGCCCCACCCAGAGCACTAACTGTGAGTGTTCAGAAGACTTTTTCTCAGGGACTACTCCATTAGGAAAATGACCAGAGACTGCCTACAAGAAACTGCCAGGGAAGTTTCTGTTTCTTCAAATATTTGAGGAAAATAAGCAAAAAGTAAGATGAAAAGAATAATCGACCCTCCAATAAAAGAAATAGGAGACATCTGTGCAAACAGATGAAACTGACAAGAGTTGATCAAATATGATGGCAGACAAATAGTAGGTACTCAGAGAATATCTGTCAAAAGACTAACAGGATGGAAGCTGTATTTAGTCACATACTTCCCCCATCCCCTAACTTCAGCAGGTATTGTATTATGGAGAGCTGAGAATGCACACTTTATGTAAGTGATTCCCAGGAGCTCAGAACCGGGGGTCAACATCTTAGAGGGACAAGCAGTTTCCTACTACATAGAATTCTCCAAAGGCATGGCCAGGACAGTTTCTTAATGCGCCCACTTTCCCTGGGATGCATGCCTTTAGTGTCAGCTGCAGAGTTTGTCACACCCCACTGATGGCTCTGATCAAGGATTCTATAAGGTTGCTGCTGCTGAAACAAAATGTTACCTGGAAGCTGGGACTGAGGCACTAAATAAGAGGAATTAAAAATAGCTCCTTTCCAGCTAAAATTAAAAATATTATCTTGAGAGCCAGTTTAAAAGTTCAGACACAGGAATGAGGCCAACTTAAATCAGAAATCCCTCTTTGCTGTTTTGAACTTTGTGATCTTGTCTACATTGCTAATCTTTCTAGCATCAGTTTCCTTTCATGTAAAATGAGGATAATACCAACAACATTAGGATGCTGTTAAGGAATTAGTGAGATCATTAAAGTGTGTAAGTTGACTAGCACCTGTGCCTGGCAATTGATAAACACATAATAAATACAACTACTATAATTTTTGGAAAAATTAAATAAATATTGCCCATATTAGGTCCAGATCATAAAGACTATTTTATATCTTTATGAAAAGTGTAATGATCTTAAATATATCAACAGTGTGTGTTCTTCAGATGTCAAATCAAAGGTTTTTAAATATTAGTGGGCCTTTGAACAGATAACATGATTTTGAGCTAAGTTGCTTCAGTTATGTCTGATTTTTGTGACCCTATGGATTGTAGCCCTCCAGGCTCATGGACAGAGATCCATGAGATTCTGTGGGCAAGAATACTGGAGTGGGATGCCATGTCTTCCTCCAGGGGATCTTCTGGGCCCAGGGATCAAACCCATGTCTCTTACATCTCCTGCATTGGCAGCTGGGTTCTTTACTACTAGGGCCACCTGGGAAGCCCCTGACATGTTTTTAGGTGTAATTTAGAGAGAGTGTGGGGAGTGGTAACAAAAGTGTCAGCACAGCATTTTATTTTAAACTCTATACTTTTGGGGTTATTTTAATGAGTTTTCAATTAAAACACATTCATTTAATATGTAGGTATTAATGACATGGAACAACAGACTGGTTCCAAATAGGAAAAGGAGTACATCAAGGCTGTATATTGTCACCCTGCTTATTTAACTTATATGCAGAGCACATCATTAGAAATGCTGGGCTGGAGGAAGCACAAGCTGGAATCAAGATTGCCAGGACAAATATCAATAACCTCAGATATGCAGATGACAGCACCCTTATGGCAGAAAATGAAGAAGAACTAAAGAGTCTCTTGATGAAAGTGAAAGAGGAGAGTGAAAAAGTTGGCTTAAAGCTCAACATTCAGAAAACTAAGATCATGGCATCTGGTCCCATCACTTCATGGCAAATAGATGGGGAAACAGTGGAAACAGTGTCAGACTTTATTTTGGGGGCCTCCAAAATCACTGCAGATGGTGACTGCAGCCATGAAATTAAAAGACACTTACTCCTTGGAAGGAAAGTTATGACCAACCTAGACAGCATATTGAAAAGCAGAGACATTACTTTGTCAACAAAGGTCCGTCTAGTCAAGGCTATGGTTTTTCCAGTAGTTATGTATGGATGTGAGAGTTGGACTATAAAGAAAGCTGAGCACCAAATAATTGATGCTTTTGAACTGTAGTATTGGAGAAGACTTTTAAAAGTCCCTTGGACTGCAAGGAGATCCAACCAGTCCATCCTAAAGGAGATCAGTCCTAAGTGTTCATTGGAAGGACTGATGTTGAAGCTGAAACTCCAATACTTTGGCACCTGATGCGAAGGGCTGACTCATTTGAAAAGACCCTGATGTTGGGAAAGATTGAGGACAGGAGGAGAAGGGGACGACAGAGGATGAAATGGTTGAGTGGCATCACCAACTCAATGGACATGAGTTTGGGTAGACTCCAGCAGTTGGTGATGGTCAGGGAGGCCTGGTGTGCTGTGGTTCATGGGGTCACAAAGAGTTGGACACGACTGAGCAACTGAACTGAACTGAACTGAATGACAGTTATATAAATAACTGTAATGACAATCATGTGAAATAATTTATATGTAAGAATTAAGTCTGGAAGGGAATATAGAAAATAAAAAGTATTGCACTGGCAGGGACAAGAGCTTATTTTTAAATGTTCAGTTTAATGTTGTAGAATTGTTAATTTAGCAATAAGTAGTATCTTAGGTATATTTAGGTTTAGAAAAGAAAGGAGATTCCCAGTCATATAAGATAGTTTTACTCATGCATAATTAAAAGAAGAAATCAACATTTCTTTGTTCTTATATTTCCTTTAAAACATGAAATTGGAAGAAGGGGTCAAATATCCCAAATCACTGAAAACTTGCCTATTGATTTTAAGTAAACAACATCCTTCGATCTTTGCTTTTAAATTGTAGTGTGTTGTTTTCCGTAAATACCCACACCAAAACAAGGGCTGTGGTTTTACTCATTTCTTCTTGAAATCCATAGCTCCAGGCTTTGGTTCTATCTGCTCATCAATGTGATCATCTCCCCAAGATCACTACAACTAACAGCCTACACCTGGAAGTCAAATGAACCCTTCTACAATAAAAGACTTTTCAGTACAGTTTACCCCTCTCCTCTTCCTTTCAAAATCCTCAGTTGTATTCAAGTGGCTGCAGGCTGAGGCACAAACTCCTAATTTAATGTGTCCTTGTGGTCTTTCACAGTTGGGCTCCTCTTTCTTCAATGCTATCTCCTACAACCTTGCATTAAACTAACCTTTCTCTGTTGTTTCTCCCAGCCTGACATACATTGTAGTTCCCTGTTTCCTAGCTATTCTTTTAAGAAACACCTTGAGACCAGCATTCTTTGGGAAAATCCTCCCTTTCTTTTCAGGCCCTTGGGGATCTCTGCTTTCACCGCCTCCTCTGCATGTACCTGCTATGTATCTGAACATTCTTGGCCTTGAGCACTTGCTGCCTGATGCATGGCCTTAATCTCTATCCTGCCACTGATGCCACCTCTTTTTCCCCTTCCAGCAGGGCAGGCAAACATCAGTGTAGTTTGTTGATGATAATGATAGTAGAGCAATGATTGTGGGGGGAAAAAAAAACTGATGGATAAATAGTGGAATCTATCCCCTTCATGTATCCTAAGTTCTTACCAGCAGTTTCAGCATCCTTGCTGCCGTGTAACTTGTAATGGTCCTCACATAGTTTTCTTATATGGGTGCTACCTTCCCCCCACAAATATCAGTGCACCAAAGGCAAGACTCTGTCTTCATCCTGCTTAGTAATATTGGATTTACCAGGGCCACCTAAAGGTTCAGTTATGCCTTTGTGCCTAAGTAACCATAAATAACCAAGAAGGGAGGTCTGGACAGCACCTGAAAGGGAAGGGTATTAACCTAACCCCCTTGATTTCCCCTTCCAAGTTTGAGTATTTTTGTTGGTTGTGGTACATCTGGTAGCTTGGCACAAAAGACATTTCTTAATAAAAATTTTAATGCCCACCCCACGCTATGGGTGTGTGAGTGGGGGTCATGGTGGTGGAATGTTTTTGGAAGATAAGGTGTTACACTTGAGGTTGAAAGCAATTTAGACCAAAATGCATTTAATCCAGGAAAGTTTTGCAGGGAAAGCTAGATCAAAGGTAGGACTGGAACACCAATATGTTATCGTAAGGACAGTCCTGGATGAGAAGTCTGGGCTCTTATCCCTGTGTATGGATCCATCTCCTCAAACCTCTAAGCTTAATTTTTTTATTTGTAAAATGAGAGGCTTGGTCTTGCTAAGGTTTATATTAGAATTGCTGGGTTCTTGAGACGCAATCAGATATGAAAACCTTCCTTCCAACATCTACATCAATGGGCCAGTGAGCCACTGCTTGTGTACCTCCTGTGAATGGGATCTAGGAATCTCTCTAAGAAGCCCATTTGTTTTAATGCAACTTTGATTCCTGGGCGGTTTTATCTTCTCAAATGATATCCTTTCTAGCTGTACACCTGAATTTTGATGAGATGCCTGGGATAATCTGGCAGATCAAATCGGAGGCCTCATCAGGCACAGGCGAATGGACAATATGATGTATGTGTGTGTGCTCAGTTGCTCAGTTGTGTCCGACTCTCTGCAATCCCCTGGACTGTAGCCCACAGGGCTCCTCTGTCCATGGGATTCTCCAGGCAAGAATACTGGAGTGGGTGCCCTCCTCCAGGGGATCATCCCAACCCAGGGATCAAACTATGGGTCTCCTGCATTTCCTTCATTGGCAGGCAGATTCTTTTACTGCTGAGCCACCTGGGAAGCCCTGGCAATGTGATAGAGGGGGAGAAATCAACAACCTGTAAGAAGTGAGTTTACAGGAGGGAAAGGGAAGAAGAGGATAGAAATATCAAATATGACACACAGAGGGTCCAAATAAGCATATCAAGAAGCTGCTAAGGCCAGGAGGATGAGACCACCAAAGAGAGTTACATTTTATTGGTGTGGGGTAGGCCACAAGGATCTTCAATGGCAGCGGCAGCTACTCCCACATCCTCCATTTCGTTACTCACTGAATACGAATCAGCTCTCAAGAAAACCTCTGGTACTGTGTTTGCTTCCTGTTGGGATTTATCTAATTTGGCAAAGTATCTAAATGACTAAGCATCTTGAAAAATTCTAACAAATTTTGTTGTTCAGTTGCTCAGTCGTGTCCGACTCTTTGCAACCCCATGGACTGCAGCTGGCCAGGCTTCCCTGTCCTTCACCATCTCCTGGAGTTTGCTCAAACTCATGTCCATCGATGATGCCATCCAACCATCCCATCCTCTGTCACCACCTTCTCCTCCTGCCCTCAGTCTTTCCCAGCATCAGGGTCTTTTCCAATGAGTTGGCTCTTTGCATCAGGTGGCCCAAGTATTGGAGCTTCAGCATCAGTCCTTCTGATGAATTTTCAGGGTTGATTTCCTTAATCCTAAAGTCCATCCTAACAAATTTAGTTTCAGCAAAGCTTCCAGTCATCCAAAGTGCACCTTTTCACCTTGGTGAGAACCATGATCAGTAGGCACTTGGGCTCACAGGAGTTATTTCTGCTTTCAGACTACCTTCTTCCTCTGTCATGGTTTCCATCACCCTGTTGACACTGTCCCTGAGTCACTTGCCGTCTGAATGTGCACACCAGCTGCGTGGGAGGCAGTCTCTAGAGGTGCTGCAGGAAGGCAGCCTAAAATGAAATATTTGCTACAGCAATCTGAACCGGGCTGCCTGGAAAGCAGTGGAGCTCTTTGTGTGCCGGGGAGAAGGAGCAGGGGAGATGGAGGGAGGGAGCTAACATCTACTGCAGCCCCTTGCTGCTGTGTGGCGGGAACAGTGCTAAATGCATGGAGCTTCTTATTTACTCCCCACAAAACTGCTATAAGCTGATGGGTATTATTATCCCCATTTAGATTCATTTATTCATCCATTGAGTTAACATACATGATTGCATATGTTCTGTGATAAGGAAACTGAGCCTGAGATGGGGACAGACTTGCAGAGAGCCCAGAGCTAGCACCCTGTCTTGTCTGCTCCCAGTCTCTGATGAAATCAGAATATCAAAAATACTCCCCTGAGGATAAGAAGGGTAAAGCGGCTTTTCCCTTATCTCCTGGTAACACAGATTGTAATTAGAATGGCCAAAGAGATCAGATGATTACTGGAAATAATTTTTTAAATATACTAAATACGAGAACAATGTGACTTGGGGTTTGGCAACTCATCACTGCATCAAATGATCTGGTAGGTAGTTCCATACCCATCTCTCTTCCAACGTATCACTCTGCTTTGTAAGAATATATGACATCTTCGCCCATTGCTTTGAGAAACCTACCTCTGAGGAAGTCCCTCTAGTTCTGACCTAAACCATCTGGATTGATTTCCAAAGAACTAATTTGACTAGATTGGTTTTTCTATCACTTGCCTGATGTTTACATAGATATAACCAAGTAATTCAGTAAAGTCAATGAATGCTGTTGCTTCTTCCTAGCTCTGTGAAGCTTAGAGCCTTCAGGTTGTTCAGGTACAATCAGCCTACACTGCAGTCTAAACATGAGGGCTCCATGAGCTTAGGCATCAGAAAACTGATAGCTGCTATTAGAAGTTCCATTCTTCCCCTCATGAAGCCCCATGAGGCTGACACTGTCCTAGCTGTGCCTTCGTCAAGTTCAAGCTGATAAAGTTGTCAAGTGAGTAAAATAAAGTCCAATGCCTCTGCCTGTACTGAAGCTGGATCTTGGCCATGACCTGTCTTTGAGGCATTTGGTCAGAGTTTGGTGGAAGCTGTCAGTTAGTATCCCTCCCATCCCAGTACCAGCTCAACTAGAATCAAGGATCTGCTGGTTGAATCCAGGCTTAAACCAGTTTCCAAGCTACTAAAGGTATCAGTCCCATTAAACAGGGTTCAAGGTAAAGGAAGAGATTAATCTCTGGAGGCTACTGGCCAATGGTCCTTAACTATTGTGAGAATAGGGGATGTGTTTCATTTCTGTAAACTCTTGGAGTACTGATAGAGGAGGAACAGCAGGTCATGCTGATAGGGGAGGTCTTAGCAGAAAGACCCTGAGCAGAGTCAGGGAGAGAATACAGACAGCATGGGAGTGGATCAGGGGAAGAGAGAGAACCTGGAGCCTCTGAGGGATCCAGGAGGGCATGGGGACCTCATCATGCTAACAGAAAGGTAAAGAGTAGTATTTGCCAAGTGCCTACTGTTTACCAGGCACCATGCCAATTGTTAGACATATTCTTTCATTGAATTCTCCTGTCAACTCTATGAATGAGCTCTTATTATCTTGATTTCGTAGATCAGGAAAGTGAGGCTCAGAGACATGAAGTCATTAGCCCAAGGGCACACAGCTAGTGAGTGTCAGAGTCCGGAGTGAAACTCAGGTCTGTCTCCCTTTATAGTTTTTTCACTGCTTCAGCTGCCTTTAAGAAAAGGGAGTTAAAACTCTGAAGCAGGCACACCTCCATCCAGAGTCCCAGTGAGCACTAAGAGAGCAAGAGGCCATTGTGGATTCAGGAAAGTGTGGAAGGCAGGGTAGCTGTGGAATGCTGAGAGAATTCAGGCTGGTAAACATCCCCTCAATGCAGGAGACCCTGGTTTGATTCCTGGGTTGGTAAGATCCAGCTGGAGAAGGGACAGGCTACCCACTCCAGTATTCTTGGGCTTCCCTGGTGGCTCAGCTGGTAAAGAATCTGCCTGCAATGTGGGAGACCTGGATTTGATCCCTGGGTTGGGGAGATCCTCTGGAGAAGAGAAAGGCTACCCACTCCAGTATTCTGGCCTGGTGAATTCCATGGAGAGTATAGAGTCGGACACAACTGAGTGACTTTCACTTCACTTCAAGCATCCTCTCACCTCCCAGTGGCCTCAGAATTCCCAAGAACACCACAAGCAAAGGCTAGGGAGTTTGCACTCAATACTGGAAAAGCGGGAATGAGAGTGTGATGTCATTAACACACTATTTTCCTGGCTGTTTTCACATAGTTCCTGGTGCAGGAAGAGAGTCCTTCACCTCTCAGATGCTGGCCTAATGAGAGTACATACCACAATGTAGCAAAGGGCTCTCAAATCAATAATGTTTTCTGGCACACACCTCCTTGGTAAGCACTTTTGCGAGGTGAACATAAAAATAAATGTGCAATGTAATACTTAAGAGTAACTTTTAGCTATTAAGCTGATTGCCTATCAAACTGTTACCTTTACAATAGTACCTCGCTAATTTATGCTCACATAAAATCCCTATAGGCAGGAGCTTCATCCAACACACCCTGTCCCAGCTGAGGGGTGACGGAGGGGGATAAAGGTAGGGAGGCCTTGTGTCCTTCTTAACTCAGGAAGCCCACCTCGAAGAACTTCGGTCTTTACTTTTCCGTATCCTAATAAATGGCTCAAAAGTCCATTGTCTTTCCGTATTTCTGCATGTCTGGGCTTGCCCATCATTTCAGATGAAGAAGGCTGCCACAGGCCTTTCCATCCCAACCAAGAGTCAGCTGAACTGAAGGAACCTTAAAAATAAGCCCAGCTCAGAAAGCTGGTATCAGAAAATGAAAACTCTTTCTGTACTTTCACCAATCAATTCTTCATGTGGAATACTATCTGACCCAACAGTCACTCTCATTTTTTTTTTAATCTTTTCCTAGCAAGGAGAAAATTCTTCACATGCTTAATTATCACCTTTCTAGCCTAGGTCCAGAGATCTCCAAGGATTTCTGATACAGAAAATTCAAAAAATGATGTGACATTTTCTTTTAGTAGGCAGAAATGGTGAGTCCTGAATCCTTTCTCAGCTGGGCTAATGAACACGGGTATTTGAAGCAACTGTCCTATCCTGGAGCACATCTGCCCAGTCTCTGTTCAAATACTTAAAACAAAAATTGAATGTGTGATGATTAAGAAGTCTGATTGCCTATTCTAACCATCCCCAGTGGGTTTTCAGGTCTCTCTTTGGTAATCTCATTTCAAAAACATACACACATGCATGTGTGCACACGTGTGTGCTTAAATACACACATACACACATGCAGACTACATAAAAGGCAACCTTCACTCCCAGGTGGAAAAAGGCAGGTATTCTATGCATGAAGCCAGGCTAGCTGTGCTGTATGAAATAATGATTAGAGCATGCATTTATTGGATGCACACTATGGGCCAGGCAAACTGTCAAATTGTTTTCTTAACATTATTGAATTTGATCCTCACATATTATTTATCACCATTTCATATATGAGGGAAATTGAGACTTAGAGAGTCTAAGTAATTTGCCCAAGTTCACATAGTTAGTGAGGAAAAGAACTTGGCCTGCAGCCCAGGTTTCCCTGACTGACTATGCACATTCTTTAATTATTGATTTCGCTGCCTACAGAAAATATGGCAACCTTGCTCAAGATTTGAAGGGTTACTCAAGGCTCTATCAACCCTCAGTTTGGAAGCACAATGGAATACATGAATACAAGTGTGGGTCTCAGGCAGTGATCAACAAACACTCTGGTCGAATAACTGCCTCACATAGCACTATATCCATTTAAATGCCTTCAAGTGCAGATGTCAGCATAGTTTAATATGGTGCAATTAGAGTCCTTTCCTAAGCAGAACGTGGTGTTACATAAATTAGCTGTCTACCTACGCCAACGTGTCTTAAAGACAGTTGGGCAAATTAAGGGGCAAAAAAAGTATATTTCTCAGTAAGTCCCTCAGAATAACCAAGAACACAGAGGAAAAGAAAGCAATTGCTCAACCAGATTATGAGTTTCAAATGGAGCTTTTCAGAGCAGGGACAAAATGAATAAGCACAGGACCTAACCAGATGGTGGGGAAAAGGCAATGCTTCACTCAGTGGTCTCTCAGGAGAGGCAAGAAACAGGTTTTCTAAAATATATAAATGAATCCAGCTGTTCTACTTATACTCCCTGGCCGCAGTGAAGTATCTGAAGTTGAACTAAATATTGATGACTGAGAACAAAGGAACATGAAAATCCACCCCTCCACATCCTGATAAATTATTGTACCCTAAAGGTAAAAAGGTTGGAGGTTAAAGTACTGCACATTTTGTTGAATCTCTTAATGGCATTGATCGAAGAAACTCACAATGGGGTTTTAGGCTAATTGTGAGATGTTGGATTTTACATAGATCAGTGCTCCTCAAACTTTAATGAGCATACCTATCACCTGGGGGTCTTGTAGATTTTTATCCAGCCAGTTTGGGGTGCAGCCTGAAATTATGCATTTTTAACAGGTTCTCATGTTACACTGAGTAACAAGGGTCAATATACCTTCATTGGGACTTCAGGTGGTGCAAGTGGTTAAAAACCCACTCCCCACTGCAGGAGACATGAGAGATGAGAGTTTGATCCCTGGGTTGGGAAGATCCCCTGGAGAAGGAAATGGCAACCCACTCCAGTGTTCCTGCCTGGAGAATCCCATAGACAGAGGAGCCTGACAGGCTACAGTCAATAGGATCACCTGCCGGGGTCCAGCCCTGGTGGATCCAGGGTAATACAAAGTGGGGACGGTGTGGGCGAGGAAAAACTTGTTTATTTATTTAATTAGAAATATAATATTAGATTAGAAAGAAATAGTGTAGTAGGAAAATTTAGTGGAGAAAAGAGGCTGAATAACTTGGTTTACGTGGAAAGCCAATAAATTTCCAGACAAGGAGCTTGCACCATCTACGTTAGGCCACTGGCATCCTCTTGAATAGCGGGGGGTGCCCCACCTTGGGCTCCCTCTCACGTGGATCTTAGAAGCTTGGGCAAGTAAGTAGACATGGCGAGCCTCCATGCCCCAGATGGGAATTCAGCCAGAAAATAGAGTAAAGAGGAGACACGGGGGAAACCAGTCCAGCGACTTGCCCGGCCTCTATTGTCTAGAAAGGCCTTTTATACCTTTTTGATTGTACATAGAGATCAATGGGTAATACAAGATTATGCAGCATCAGCCCTGACTCTTATCAAAACCAGGCTTTCTCTCTGCATACCTAATTGTATACACAAGTCTTAGGTGATTTACATCATCTTCTGGCCAGAGGGCCAATTAACATTTTATGGCCCTTTTCTGATAAGGATTTGTCAACCAGAAGACTTATTTGTGTTGTTCTTCCCAAATTCTGGTGCCACTCTCAGAAAACACTAAAAAAAGTTACATTCTTACATAGCATGGACACAAGAGGAGTGCAGTGATATATAACAAAGAATAGTAATTAACTCAAAAGTCTAGTGTTGCTAACATCAAAACTACTATATTCCTATTCCTATATCCCAATTACATTGATTAATATCTTTCAGGTGCCTAAAAGATAAAGAATATGGAGGCCTGGCAGCAGTCATTGAGTCAACAGTGAAAACCTGTCACCAACATGATTTTTAGCTCTTTAGAGAAGGCTCTGTATCTTTAAGATGCTTTAAGCTTTGTGCCTCTCACGGTTGAGGGGCTGTAAGCAATTCACAAGCTGCAAAAAGTCCAGGGGAACCTGTTAGGCAAGCTAGAGAGTTATCAGAGGGGGGTTGAACTGAAACATCCCTTTCAAATGCAGAACACTAAAGCACTGAGTTAACTTTTTCCAGAGTGTGTCAGAAGAGTGGAAAAGCACAGTACAATAAGGCAGGCAGATTCTGGTTTTGGGGGCACATGCTCAGGAAATTCCAGGGGGAAACCCTGAGGCCTGACTCGCCTTGCCCATCAGGCCTCTCCGCATGACATTGTCATGGGTGGGATTCCTCATGCTGGCTCCCGGCAATCACCCAGAGTAGGACATGACTAAAACAACTTAGCACGCACAGGAGTAAGCCATCCAGGTTGTTAGTTGGGTGAGGGAACTGCCTTTATTGAAGGAAGACACTGCTGCATATTGGTGTTGAATGCAAAACACAGATATTTTAAGGGAAAAAGGTCACAATGTAGACTTCATCTAAATTAAAATCTTTGCCCATCAAAACATACTATTAAGAATATGTCAGGACTCCAAATAGGATAAAGTATTTGCAATACATATAACTGATAAGGGGCTTATACCAAGAATGTATAAATAATTCCTATAACTCAACAATAAGAAAACAAATAACCCAATTAAAAATGGGCAAAATACTTGAACAGACACTGACAAAAGAAGATACATGAATGGCCAATAAGCACTTGAAAAGGTGCTCAACATCAATAATCAAGGGACCAAATCATAATGAGATACCATCTCATACACAGGAGAGGCAACAAATACTGGTAAGGATGTGGAACAACTGGAATGCTCATACATTAAGGGTAGAGGTGTAAACTTATACAGCTACTTTAAAAAGCTGGCCTTTTTTTTTTTTTTTTTAAGTTGGGTGTCTCAGGTGGCACAGTGGTAAAATCTGCCTGCAATGCAGGAGATGCAGGAGATCTGGGTTTGATCCCTGGGTCAGGAAGATCCCCTGGAGGAGGAAATGGCAACACACTCCAGTTTTCTTGCCTGGGAAATCCCATGGACAGAGAAGCTTGGTGGGCTACAGTCCATGGGGTCGCCAAGAGTTGAACACACACATGCACACTTTTACAACTACTTTTAAAAGCTGGCAATTTCTTTGAAATTTAGACATAAATATTCCCTATGACACAGAGATTCCACTCTTAGATGTTTATCAAAGAGATGAAAAACATGTCTACAGAAAGACTTGAACAAGAGTCTTATTTGTAATATGAAAAAATAACAGCAACTCAAAATTTCATTAGCAGGAGATTGAAAAACAATTTGTGTTGTATTCATCCAATAAAGTACCACTCAGCAACAGAAGGGAATGAGCATCCATGCAACAATATGGATGACTCTCAAAACCATTATGAAAAGTAGAAGAGGTCATACACAAAAGAGCAAAGATTTCAGATTTCCATGTATATGAAATTAAATAGTATACAAAAGGAATCTACTGTAATAGACCAAAGAAATAGTTATTCTAGATGGTGGGAATTGACTTGGAAAGAGTACAAAGACATTTTCTCAGGTTAAAGAAATTTTCTATACCTTGATTTACTAGTAGTTACCTGGTTGTACACAATTGTCAATACCTGTTAAATTGTACACATAATATCTGGGGATTTTATGCACATTATACCTCAATTTTTAAAACACATTTTACTGCAGAACAGTTTGTGAAATTGTTTAATAATTTTCACAAATGATGATGCAAATAATGAAATTCTAAAGCCCTTTTCTTCCAAGTAGAATTAGTGATAAGACTGACATACATTTTCTCCACTCTTAACATTTTCCCTCTAAATTCAAAGTTATATTGTTAACTGAAGAACATACTGAAAAATAGAGGGAAATATTTTTTCCCACAGAGAGCCTCAATTATATTTTGGTATATATCCTTCCAAAATTTTTTCTATCCATATTTCTAATTTTAAAAAACTTACCTGAAACCCACAATTAATAATCTTTTCAATGAAAAAATTTCTTATGTCAATAATTTTCACTGGAATGATTTTTCACACAATTCTACCATATGTATGTACCATGATATATTTATTCAGTCCCCTATAAATGGACATTTTTACCATTTTTCCCACATTTTTACTGTTAATAATAATACTGAGATAGGCATCCATATGTAACCCATTGCATGCGTGCTCAGTCACTCAGTCATATCCAACTCTATGTGACCCCATGGACTGTGGCCCACCAGGCTCCTCTGTCCATGGGATTTCCCAGGTAAGAATACTGGAGGGATTGCCATTTCCTTCTCCAGGGAATCTTTATGACCCAGGGACTGAACCTGCATCTCCTGCCTTGGCTGGTGGATTCTTTACCACTGAGCCTCCTAGGAAGCCCCCTATCACTTAATACTTGGCTATATTCTTGATTATTTCTTAAGAATACATGTTTCAGCCAACATTCAGTAAATCTTTAATCCAATTTTCTGTTGATGGGTGGGGCTCCATTCCCTCCCTGTTATTTACCTGGAGCCAAACAATGGTGGAGGTAAAGAACAATGAATGAAGAGATGGAGAAAGAAAGCATCCAGAAAGAATGAAGAGACAGAGCCAAAGCAAAAACAACACCCAGTTGTGGATGTGACTGGTGATGGAAGTAAAGTCCAATGCTGTAGAGAACAATATTGCATAGGAACCTGGAATGTTAGGTCCATGAATCAAGGCAAATTGGAAGTGGTCAAACAGGAGATGGCAAGAGTGAACATCAACATTTTAGGAATCAGCAAACTAAAATGGACTGGAATGGGTGAATTTAACTCAAATGACCATTATATTTACTACTGTGGGCAAGAATCCCTTAGAAGAAATGGAGTAGCCATCATAGTCAACAAAAGAGTCCAAAATGCAGTAGTTGGATGCAATCTCAAAAAAGACAGAATGATCTCTGTTCGTTTCCAAGGCAAGCCATTCAATATCACGGTAATCCAAGCCTATGCCCCGACCAGTAACGGTGAAGAAGCTGAAGTTGAATCGTTCTATGAAGACCTATAAGACCTTCTAACTAACACCCAACAAAGATGTCTCTTTCATTACAGGGGACTGGAATGCAAAAGGAGGAAGTCAAGAAATACCTGGAATAACAGGCAAATTTGGCCTTGGAGTACGGAATGAAGCAGGGCAAAGGCTAAGAGAGTTTTGCAAGAGAATGCACTGGTCATAGCAAACACCCTCTTAAAACAACACAAGAGAAGACTCTAGACATGGACATCACCAGATGGCCAACACTGAAATAAAATTGATTATATTCTTTGTGGCCAAAGATGGAGAAGCTCTATACAGTTAGCAAAAACAAGACTGAGGGTTGACTGTGGCTCAGATCATGAACTCCTTATTGTCAAATTCAGACTTAAATTGAAGAACGTAGGGGAAACCACTAGACCATTCAGGTATGACCTAAGGCAAATCCATTATGATTATATAGTGGAAGTGAGAAATAGATTCAAGGGATTGGATCTGATAGATAGAGTGCCTGAAGAACTATGGATGGAGGTTCGTGACATTGTACAGGAGGCAGGGATCAAGACCATCCCCAAGAAAAAGAAATGCAAAAAAAAGGCAAAATGGCTGTCTGAGGCAGCCTTACAAATAGCTGTGAAAAGAAAAGAAACAGAAAGCAAAGGAGAAAAGGAAAGATATACCCATTTGAATGCAGAGTTCCAAAGAATAGCAAGGAGAGATAAGAAAGCCTTCCTCACAGATCAGTGCAAAGAAATAGCGGAAAACAATAGAATGGGAAAGACTAGAGATCTCTTCAAGAAACTTAGCGATATGAAGGGGACATTTCATGGAAAGATGGGCACAAAAGGACAGAAATGGTATGGACCTAACAGAAGCAGAAGATATTAAGAAGAGGTGGCAAGAATACACAGAAGAACTATACAAAAAATGTCTTCAAGACCCAGATAAACATGATGGTTTGATCACCAACCTAGAGCCAAACATCCTGGAATGCAAAGTCAAGTGGGCCTTAGAAAGCATCACTACAAACAAAGCTAGTGGAGGTGATGGATTTCCAGTTGAGCTATTTCAAATCCTAAAAGAAGATGCTGTGAAAGTGCTACACTCATTATGCCAACAAATTTGGAAAACTCAGCAGTGACCACAAGACTGGAAAATGTCAGTTTTCATTCCAATCCCAAAGAAAAGCAATACCAAAGAATGCTCAAACTACTGCACAATTGCACTCATCTCACATACTAGTAAAGTAATGCTTAAAATTCTCCAAGCCAGGCTTCAACAGTACGTGAACTGTGAACTTCCAGATGTTCAAGCTGGATTTAGAAAAGGCAGAGGAAGCAGAGATCAAATTACCAACATCCACTGGATCATTGAAAAAGCAAGAGAGTTCCAGAAAAAAATCTACTTCTGCTTTATTGACTATGCCAAAGCCTTTGACTGTGTGGATCACAATAAACTGTGGAAAATTCTGAAAGAGATGGGAATGCCAGCATACCTGACCTGCCTCTTGAGAAATCCGTATGCAGGTCAGGAAGCAACAGTTAGAACTGGATATGGAACAACAGACTGGTTCCAAATAGGAAAAGGAGTATGTCAAGGCTGTATATTGTCACCCTGCTTATTTAACTTATATTCATGAGAAACGCTGGACTGGATGAAGCACAAGCTGGAATCAAGACTGCAGGGAGAAATATCAATAACCTCAGATATGCAGATGACATCACCCTTATGGCAGAAAGTGAAGAAGAACTAAAGAGCCTCTTGATGAAACTGAAAGAGGAGAGTGGAAAAGTTGGCTTAAAACTCAACATCAGAAAATTAAGATCATGGCATCTGGTCCCATCACTTCATGGCAAATAGATGGGGAAACAGTGGAAACAGTGATGGACTTTATTTTGGGGGAGCTCCAAAATAATTGCAGATGGTGATTGCAGCCATGAAATAAAAAGACACTTGCTGCTTTGAAGAAAAGTTATGACCAAACTAGACAGCATATTAAAAAGCAGAGACAGGGTAGGGGTCCTAAGATGACAGAGGTGTAGGATGGGGAGACCACTGTCTCCCCAACAAATTCATCAAAAGAACATTTGAACGCTGAGCAAATTAATCAAAACAACTTCTGAATGCTGGCAGAGGACATCAGGCACCCAGAAAAGCAGCCCATTGTCTTCGAGAGGAGGTAGGACAAAATACAAAAGATAAAAAGAGAGACAAAAGAGGTAGGGATGGAGATCCGTCCCGGGAAGGGAGTCTTAAAAAAGAGAGAAGTTTCCAAAAACCAGGAAACACTCTCACCGGCGGGTCTGTGGCAAGCCTTGGAACCTCAGAGGGCAATATAACCGGGAGGAAAAATAAATAATTAATCAAAACCCACAGGTTATGTGCCTAAAGGCAACTCCCAGTGAAAAAGCAGCCCAGATGCTTGCATTTGCCACTAGCAAGTGGGGACTAGACAGGGAGGTGCTGGCTGCATTGCTTAGGGTAAGAACCGGGCCTGAATGCCCCAAGGGCAATCTGAGGAAACTAACTTGAGATAGCAACCCAGACTGTGGGATGGCTATCCCTCAAAAATCCCTAACCTAAGACACTGCCAGACCTGCTCACAGAACAAAGGACTGAGCAGAGCTAGCTGGCTGCGGACTGGCCCATATCCTGCCGGAGACAGGCAGGTGAGGGCAACCAGACCCGGAAGGGGGTAATCATGGCCCCAGAGAGGCATCCTTTACCAAACTGCAAGCAGGCTTTGTTGCTAACCAAGACCTCTTTGGATTCTGGACGGTTGACATCTGCCGGGAGGGTCGCAGCCAGAGATCAGCTTCGCAGAAGAGACACATGGCACACCTGAGAAGGCACACCCGTTGTATACCCAGAAAACTGAGTGCTGGGATCGGGGAGGAGATAAGATTCAGCCTCCAACTGGGGGCGACTGTGCTCACTAAGCACCTGGTCACCTGAGCTGCTCGGACCTGGGAAGTGCACAAAAATAGGCCTAACCAAGTCTATGCCTTTGTGGAGTACCCGAGAACCTGAACCTGAGCAGCTTAGACCAGGGAAGTGCACCCAACCCAGGGCCCACATCAGACAGTTCCCAGCAGAGCCTGGAACCTAGAAGCCTGGAACTGCTCAATCTAGAGCCTGAGCAGTGTAGACTGGGAAAGCACACACGCTGTGAGCGGGGTCAAACCCAGTGTGGCTGAGACACTGTGAGCACTCCTCACACATGCCAGTGACATTTCTTTTCAGTGTTCCTCCCTCCCCACAGCACGACTGAACAAGTGAGCCTAAAATAAGTGACCAACACCTCCCCCTTGTGTCAGGGTAGAAATTAGACGCTGAAGAGACCAGCAAACAGAAGAAGCTAAAATAAACAGAGGGAACTGCTTTTGAAGTGACAGGTGCAATAGATTAAAACCCTGTAGTTAGTACCAACTACATAGGAAGGGGCCTATAGATCTTGAGAAATATAAGCCGGATCCAGGAACTATCTGAAAATGAACTGACCCCACACTGTCGGCAATAGCTCCAGAGAAAGACCTAGATATATTTTTACTATTATCATTTTTTAAATTAAAATTTTTTAAGTCCTCTGTTACTCCTTCAATTTTCATTTTTATAACCTACAATTACCTTGCAAAAAAAGACCCTATTTTGAAAGCAAACTTCACACATATATATATATTTGTAATTTTGTGACTTTGTTTTGTTTTTTTAATGTTGTATTTTTGAAAATCTGACCTCTACTCTAGATTTTTAATCTTTGCTTTTTGGTATTTGTTATCAATTTTGTACCTTTAAGAACCCAATCTTCAGTACCCATTTTTACCTGGGAGTGAGATTATTGACTTGATTGCTCTCTCCCCCTTTTGACTTTCCTTTTTCTCCACCAGACCGCCTCTATCTCCTCCCTCCCCCTTCTCTTCTCTACCCAGCTCTGTGAATCTCTTTGTGTGTTCTGGACTTTGGAGAACGTTAGGGAACCGATTACTTGCTGGATCGGTCTCTCTCCTTTTGATTCCCCCTTGTATCCTCCTGGCCACCTCTGTCTCCTCCCTCCCTCTTCTCTGTGTAACTCTGTGAACATCTCTGAGGGGTCCAGACTGAGGAAAGAACACAGGGAAGTGATTACTAGCTAGCTTGTTCTCTCCCGTTTTGATACCCCCTCTTCTCCACCTGGTCACCTCTATTTCTCTCCTCCCTCTTCTCTTCTCCATGTAACTCTGTGTACCTCTCCGGGTATCCCTCACTGTGGGGAAACTTTTCATCATTAACCTAGATGTTTTATCATTGGTTCTATATAGATGGAGAGGTCTTGAGGCTACTGTAAGAATAAGACTGAAAACCAGAGGCAGGAGGCTTAAGTCCAAATCCTGAGAACACCAGAGAACTCCTGAATCCAGGGAACATCAATTGATAGGAGCCCATCAAAAGCCTCCACACCTACACTGAAATGAAGCACCACCCAACAGCATACACGTTCCAGAGCAAAACATACCACACAATTTCTCCAGCAACACAGGAACAGAGCCCTGAGTTTCAATATACAGGCTGCCCAAAGTCACACCAAACCCACTGACATCTCAAAACTAACTACTGGACACTTCATTGCACTCCAGAGAGAAGAAATTCAGCTCCACTGACCAGAACACTGACACAAGCTTCCCTAACCAGGAAACATCGACAAGCCACCTTTCCAACACCACCCACAGTGAAGAACCTCCACAATAAAGAGGAACCACAAACTGCCTGGCTTCCCTGGTGGCTCAGAGGTTAAAGCATCTGCCTGCAATGCAGGAGACCTGGGTTCAATCCCTGAGTTGGGAAGATCCCCTGGAGAAGGAAATGGCAACCCACTCCAGTATTCTTGCCTGGAGAATCCCATCGATGGAGGAGCCTGGTGGGCTACAGTCCATGGGGTCGCAAAGAGTCAAACATGACTGACCGACTTCACTTTCACTTTCACTTTCACTTTCACAAACTGCCAGAATACAGAAAGGCCACCCCAAACACAGCAATCTAAACAAGATGAAAAGGCAGAGAAATACTCAGCAGGTAAGGTAACAGGATAAATGCTTACCAAACAAAACAAAAGAGGAAGAGATAAGGAATCTACCTGATAAAGAATTCTGAATAATAATAGTGAAAATGATGAAAATCTGAAAACAAAATAGAGTTACAAATAAATAGCCTGGAGACAAGTATTGAGTAGATGCAAGAAAGGTTCATGGGAAATAGATGGGGAAACGGTGGAAACAGTGTCAGACTTTATTTTTTGGGGCTCCAAAATCACTGCAGATGGTGACTGCAGCCATAAAATTAAAAGACGCTTACTCCTTGGAAGAAAAGTTGTGACCAACCTAGATAGCATATTCAAAAGCAGAGACATTACTTTGCTGACTAAGGTCCATCTAGACAAGGTATGGTTTTTCCAGTAGTCATGTATGGATGTGAGAGTTGGACTGTGAAGAAGGCTGAGTGCTGGAGAATTGATGCTTTTGAACTGTGGTGTTGGAGAAGACTCTTGGGAGTCCCTTGGACTGCAAGGAGATCCAACCAGTCCATTCTGAAGGAGATCAGCCCTGGGATTTCTTTGGAAGGAATGATGCTAAAGCTGAAACTCCAATACTTTGGCCACCTCATGCAAAGAGTTGACTCATTGGAAAAGACTCTGATGCTGGGAGGGATTGGGGGCAGGAGAAGGGGACGACAGAGGATGAGATGGCTGGATGGCATCACTGACTTGATGGACGTGAATCTGAGTGAACTCCAGGAGTTGGTGATGAACAGGGAGGCCTGGCGTGCTGTGATTCATGGGGTTGCAAAGAGTCGGACACGACTGAGCGACTGAACTGAACTGAACTGAACTAAGAAGAAATAAAAAAGAGTCAATAGATAATGAATGATGCAATAAATGAGATAAAAAACACTCTGGAGGGAACCAACAGTAGAATAAAGGAGACAGAAGATAGGAAAAGTGAGGTAGAAGATAGAATGGTAGAAATAAATGAAGCAGACAGCAAAAAGGAAAAAAGAATTAAAAAATGAGGACAATCTCAGAGACCTCTGGGACAATGTTAAATGCCCCAACATTCGAATCATAGGTGTCCCAGAAGAAGAAGACAAAAAGAAAGACCATGAGATAATAGTTGAGGAGATAATAGTTTAAAACTTCCCTAAAATGGGGAAGGAACTAGTCACTCAAGTTCAAGAAACCCAGAGAGCCCCAAACAGGATAAAACAAAGGCAAAACACCCCAAGACACATTAATCAAATAAACAAAGATCAAACACAAAGAACAAATATTAAAAGCAGCTAGGGAAAAACAACAAATAACACACAAGGGGATTCCCATAAGGATAACAGCTGATCTTTCAATAGAAACTCTTCAGGCCAGGAGGGAATGGCAGGATATACTTAAGGTGATAAAAGAGAAAAACCTACCACCCAGATTACTGTACCCAACAAAGATCTCATTCAAATATGAAGGAGAAATCAAAAGCTTTACAGACAAGCAAAAGCTGAGAGAATTCAGCACCACGAAACCAGATCTCCAACAAATGCTAAAGGATCTTCTCTAGACAGGAAACACAGAAAGGGTGTATAATCTCAAACCCAAAACAACAAATTAAATGGCAACAGGATCATATTTATCAATAATTACCTTAAATGTAAATGGGTTGAATGCCCCAACCAAAAGACAAAGACTGGCTGAATGGATACAAAAACAAGAACCCTATAGATGTTGTCTACAAGAGACCCACCTTGAAACAAGGGACACATACAGACTGAAAGTGAAGGGCTGGAAAAAGATACTCCACGCAAATAGAGACCAAAAGAAAGCAGGAGTAGCAATACTCATGTCAGATAAAATAGACTTTAAAATAAAAGCTGTGAAAAGAGACAAAGAGGGATACTACATAATGATCAAAGGATCAATCCTAGAAGAAGATATAACAATTATAAATATATATGCATGCAACATAGGAGCGCCGCAATATGTAAGACAAATGCTAACAAGTATGAAAGGGGAAATTAACAATAGCATAATAATAGTGGGAGACTTTAATACCCCACTCACACCTATGGATAGATCAACTAAACAGAAATTAATGAGGAAACACAAACTTTAAATGATACAATAGGCCAGTTATGCCTAATTGTTATCTATAGGACATTTCACCCCAAAACAATGAATTTCACCTTTTTCTCAAGTGCTTATGGAACCTTCTCCAGGATAGATCACATCCTGAGCCATAAATCTAGCCTTGGTAAATTCAAAAAAATTGAAATCATTCCGAGCATCATTTCTGAACACAATGCAGTAAGATTAGATCTCAATTACATGATAAAAACTATTAAAAATTCCAGCATATGGAGGCTGAACAACACGCTGCTGAATAACCAACAAATCACAGAAGAAATCAAATAAGAAATCAAAATATGCATAGAAATGAATGAAAATGAAAGCACAACAACCCAAAACCTATGGGACACTGTAAAAGCAGTGCTAAGGGGAAGGTTCATAGCAATACAGGCTTACCTCAAGAAACAAGAAAAAAGTAAATTAATAAACCTTACTCTACACCTAAAGCAACTAGAAAAGGAAGAAATGAAGAACCCCAGGGTTGGTATAAAGATAAAAATCTTAAAAATTAGGGCAGAAATAAATGCAAAAGAAACAAAAAAGAACATAGCAGAAATAAACAAAGCCAAAAGCTGATTCTTTGAGAAGATAAATAAAATTGACAAACCATTAGCCAGACTCATCAAGAAACAAAGGGAGAAGAATCAAATCAACAAAATTAGAAATGAAAATGGAAAGATCACAACAGACAACACAGAAATACAAAGGATCATAAGAGACTACTATCAGCAACTAAATGCCAATAAAATGGACAATCCGGAAGAAATGGACAAATTCTTAGAAAAGTATGACTTTCCAAAACTGAACCAGGAAGTAATAGAAAATCTTAACAGACCCATCACAAGCACAGAAATTGAAACTGTAATCAGAGATCTTCCAGCAAACAAAAGCCCAGGACCAGACAGCTTCACAGCTGAATTCTACCAAAAATTTAGAGAAGAGCTAACACCTATCCTACTCAAACTCTTCCAGAAAATTGCAGAGGAAGGTAAACTTCCAAACTCATTCTATGAGGCCACCATCACCCTAATACCAAAACTAAACGAAGATGCCACAAAAAAAGAAAACTACAGGCCAATATCACTGATGAACATAGATGCAAAAATTCTTAACAAAATTCTAGCAATCAGAATCCAACAACATATTAAAAAGATCATACATCATGACCAAGTGGGCTTTATCCCAAGGATGCAAAGATTCTTCAATATCTGCAAATCAATCAAAGTAATACACCACATTAAAAAATTGAAACATAAAAACCATATGATTATCTCAATAGATGCAGAGAAAGCCTTTGACAAAATTCGACATCCATTTATGATAAAAACACTCCAGAAAGCAGGAATAGAAGGAACATACCTCAATATAATAAAATCCATATATGATAAACCCATAGCAAACATGATTCTCAATGGTGAAAAATTGAAAGCATTTCCCCTAAAGTCAGGAACAACACAAGGGTGCACACTCTCACCACTACTATTCAACATAGTTTTGGAAGGTTTAGCCACAGCAATCAGAGCAGGGAAAGAAATAAAAGGAATCCAAATTGGGAAAGAAGAAGTAAAACACTCACTGTTTGCAGATGACATGATCCTCTACATAGAAAACCCTAAAGACTCCACCAGAAAATTACTAGAGCTAATCAATGAATATAGTAAAGTTGCAGGATATAAAATTAACACACAGAAATCCCTTGCATTCCTATACACTAACAATAGAAAACAGAAAGAGAAATGAAATAAAATAAATAAAATAAAGAGCACTAAAAAAAAAGAAAGAAACAAAAGACCTATATACAGAAAACTCTAAAACACTGCTGAGAGAAATCAAAGATGACACAAATAGATGGAGAAATATACCATGTTCATGGACTGGAAGAATCAATATAGTGAAAATGAGTATACTACCCAAAGCAGTCTATAGATTCAATGCAATCCTTATCAAGCTACCAATGTTATTTTTCACAGAACTAGAACAAATAATTTCACAATTTGTATGGAAATACAAAAAACTTCGAATAGTGAAAGCAATCTTGAGAAAGAAGAATGGAACTGGAGGAATCAACCTGCCTGACTTCAGGCTCTACTACAAAGCCACAGTCATCAGGACAGCATGGTACTGTCACAAAGACAGAAATATAGATCAATGGAACAAAACAGAAAGCCCAAAGATAAATCCAGGCACCTATGGAAACCTTATCTCTGACAAAGGAGGCAAGAATATACAATGTAGAAAAGAGAATCTCTTAAACAAGTGGTGCTGGGAAAACTGGTTAATCACTTGTAAAAGAATGAAACTAGAAAACTTTCCAAAACCATACACAAAAATAAACTCAAAATGGATTAAAGATCTAAACATAAGACCAGAAACTATAAAACTCCTAGAGGAAAACATAGGAAAAACACTCTCTGACATAAACCACAGCAGGATCCTCTATGACCCACCTCCCAGAATATTGAAAATAAAAGCAAAAATAAACAAATGGGACCTTATTAAATTTAAAAGCTCTTGCACAACAAATAAAACTATAAGCAAGGTGAAAAGACAGCCTTCAGAATGGGAGATAATAATAGCAAGAGAAGCAACTGACAAAGAATTAATCTCAAAAATATACAAGCAACTCCTACAGCTCAATTCCAGAAAAATAAATGACCCAATCAGAAAATGGGCCAAAGAACTAAACAGACATTTCTCCAAAGGAGATATACAGATGGCTAACAAACACATGAAAAGATGCTCCACATCACTCATTATCAGAGAAATGAAAATCAAAACCACAATGAGGTACCATTTCACACCAGTCAGAATGGCTGCGATCCAAAAGTCTACTAGCAATAAATGCTGGAGAGGGTGTGGAGAAAAGACAACCCTCTTACACTGTTGGTGGGAATGTGAACTAGTATAGCCACTATGGAGAACGGTGTGGAGATTCCTTAAAAAACTGGAAACAGAACTGCCATATGACCCAGCAATCTCACTGCTGGGCATACACACTGAGGAAACCTGAATTGAAAGAGACACATGTACCCCAATGTTCATCGCAGCACTGTTTATAATAGCCAGGACAAGGAAGCAACCTAGATGTCCATCAGCAGATGAATGGATAAGAAAGCTGTGGTACATATCCACAATGGAATATTACTCAGCCATTAAAAAGAATACATTTGAATCAGTTCTAATAAGGTGGATGAAACTGGAGCCTATTATGCAGAGTAAAGTAAGCCAGAAAGAAAAACATCAATACATTATGCTAACACACATATATGGAACTTAGAAAAATGGTAACGATAACCCTGTATGTGAGACAGCAAAAGAGACACAGATGTATCAAACAGTCTTTTGGACTCTGTGGCAGAGGACGAGGGTGGGATGATTTGGGAGAATGGCATTGAAACATGTATATTATCATATGTGAAACGAATCACCAGTCCAGGTTCGATGCATGAGACAAGGTGCTCAGGGCTGGTGCAATGGGATGACCCAGAGGGATGGTATGGGGAGGGAGGTGGGAGGGGGGTTCAGGATGTGTAACACATGTACACCCGTGATGGATTCATGTCAATGTATGGCAAAACCACTACAATATTGTGAAGTAATTAGCCTCCAATTAAAAAAATAAATTTATATTTAAAAAGGAAAGTAAATAAATTTAAAAAAATAAAATAAAAAGCAGAAACATTACTTTGCCAACAAAGGTCTGTCTAATCAAAGCTATGGTTTTTCCAGTGGTCATGTATGGATATGAGAGTTGGACTATAAAGAAAGCTGAATGCCAAACAATTGATGCTTTTGAACTGTGGTATTTGAGAAGAGTCTTGAGAGTCCCTTGGACTGCAAGGAGATCCAACCAATCCAACCCAAAGGAAATTAGTCCTTAATATTCATTGGAAGTACTGATGCTGAAGCTGAAACTCCAATACTTTGGCCACCTGATGCGAAGAACTGACTCATTGGAAAAGACCCTGATGCTGGGAAAGATTGAAGGCAGGAGGAGAAGGGGATGACAGAGAATGAGATTGTTGGATGGCATCACCGATTCAGTGGACATGAGTTTGTGTAAACTCTGGGAGTTGTTGATGGACAGGGAGGCCTGGCGTGCTGCAGTCCTTGGGTTTGCAAGAGTCGAACACAACTGAGTGACTGAACTGAACTGAACTGAACATTACTATCAGGTCAAAGGATCAGTTCAATTTTATGATTTTTATGAACAAATGCTATATTTCCTTCCAGAAAGATTTATTTACTTATAGTCTTGTTAAATATATGTGATAATAATTACTCACCTCTTTTGTTTCCCTGCAGCATTGGTAAAACTATATACTGGTTTTGTTACCTTGATATAGTTGGGGGAAAAAAAAGTAGAAACTTGTTTTAAGTACCCTTTCATTGATTATTTTAGGGCTGAACATTTTCACACTTTTTGCTGCTATACTTATACTTTTTAATTGCCAGATTATATTATTTATCTGTTTTATCTATTTTCTCTGTTTTCTTTTTCCTTTTGATTTCTAAGTGATCTTTATAATCTAGAGCTCTATTTTTCATCATGTGTGTTGTCAATATTTCCTATTTTATCACTGAAACTTTAATTTTCTTTATGATAAATTTTCAGTTATTTTTATGATTTCAAATCCATCAATTCTCATTGTTTTCCTAAAATGACCCTTTTTAGTATTAAAGGGAAAAAAAGATTATAAAAACTTTTACATTTGTTGGCTCTGACATGATCTGAAAATATTTATATCCAGAGAGTAAAAAGAGGTGGTTAAGGACTGAGAAAGGGACAGGGGAGGACTTTCTGTGGGTCTAATTGGCGCAAGCTTTATTGAACTGTTTAAGAATGGGCTGCTCAAGTGTCCTGCCCCAAACCTCATCAGGGAAGACAGTGGAAGACGATGACCATACTGGAGAATTGTTAGAAGCTGTGGAAAGGGGATGGTAGAAGTTTAGAACCTAATTCAAATCCTTCAGCAACATCAACAATTGAATCTCATATATGTAGGATGTCAAAGGTTAATTGGCCTGATACAGGTTTCTCTAACCTACTCTTTCTGTGCAGCACTTTAAGGCAAACTGTCTCGTCAAATAATTGCCATGGAGTCAGCTCTCTTTCTGTGGTGCAGGATACCAAATGTGTCCCTCAGACTACTCATTACCTAGACTGACCCCAGAAAGGATCATTACTGTCATTAGGGTAAATGGCTTTATCAGTGAAGCCTAATTACTACTCAGCACCATAATGATTTTGCATGTCATTACATACATGACCAATTAATTCTGATGTAAGTTCCATTGACTCCCAACATATGGTGCCCCTGTGCTCAGTCTGCAATTTGTTCTTCACATAATAGGGATTTGGACCAACTCCACCTACCCTATTTTTGCTGAACCCTGAGGAACTACAAGGCCCAAGCTCATTATGTGTACTTACAAATCACCTCCATAGTTTCAGTCTCTACCCATTAGTAACCCACATGGGTCTGGATTTAATTTCAAATCAGTGTTTGGTGTAGTGTATATAACATATTAAAAATTTAATATAAATGTGTCAAGCAAATGAGTGAGGGGAAAGATTAACAATACCCAGGCCAGACTGTAATGATACTTTCAAATGGAAAGTGCAATAATAATAAGCACTCCAGACATTTACTTATTGCATATAAAATGAGAGTGAAAACTCCTGATATAATGCCTAGACTGTATATCCCTTAATAGGTGTGCAACAAAGTTTGGTTAAACTTGAGTCTGAATAACTTAGATCCTAAGGGAATAGAAGCAAAGGAGCCATCTTCCGCTTCTGTAAATATATCTTCTACCCTTTTGCTATTCAAAGTGTGATCTGGGGACCAGGAACATGGGTATTATTTGGGAGCTTGTTTAGTAAGCTGAATATTAGCAGCTATACTAAATCAGAATCTGTATTTTAACATTTTCACAAGTGATTCATACACACCAAAAGTTTGAGAAGCATTGGTCTAGACTTGATCATACGCTCTGTCACTTCAGTTGTGTCTGACTTTGTGTGGTCCTATAGACCATAGCCCGCCAGGTTCATCTATCCATGGGATTCTAAAGGCGAGAATACTGGAATGGGTTGCCATTTCCTCCTCCAGGTGATCTTCCCAACCCAGGAATTGAACTGACGTCTCTTATGTCTCCTGCCTTTGCAGGCGGGTACTTCACCACTAGCACCACCTGGAAAGGCCCTAGGATTGTGCTGTCGTCTCAGTTGTGTCTGACTCTTTACGACCCCATGGACTGCAGCCCTCCAGGCTCCTCTGTCCATGGAGATTGTCCAGGCAAGAATACTGGGGTGGGTCACCATTCCCTTCTCCAGGGGATCTTTCCAACCCAGGGAATGAACCTAGGTCTCCTGCATTGCAGGCAGATTCTTTACTGTCTGAGCCACCAAGGAAGCCCAGACTTGATTAAGGGTAATTAAAAGAAGAGTCTTTTTTGGTGGCTCAGCTGGTAAAGAATCCACCTGCAATGTGGCCAACCTGGGTTCAATCCAGGACTTAAATTAAAAGAAAACATAAATTAAGAATTGCTACTTTATTCCCTCCCAGGAAATGTCTACATAGGTATCTGACTCTTACACATAACATCTAGTATTTTTTTTAACTTTTTATTTTATACTGGAGTAGAGCTGATTAACAATGTTGTGATAATTTTAGGTGTACAGCAAAATGATTCAGTTATACATATACATGTATGTATTCACTTTCAAATTATTTTCCTATTTAGGTCGTTACATAATATTGAACAGAGTTCCCTGTGTTATACAGTAGGTCCTTGTTAATGACCTCTGTACTTAAGAGAGAACGGTCTACTGTGAGTACTAGAACCCTTTCAATGAGTTGCTTCTCATTGACTTAGAAATTTTTACCTAAAATGGTTTGGTATCAATGCAAGCTTGGAAATTGTCCTGGCTACTCTTATTTCCAAATTAATATTTTTAATAAAAAATACTAGTGCCAGAGTTTACCCTTAAAGAGACTCTGCTGTCTGTTAGCTCATTCATGCATTCAAAAATATCTAGTAAAGATTTACTAGCTAGATACACGGAGAAGGCAATGGCACCCCACTCCAGTACTCTTGCCTGGAAAATCCCATGGATGGAGGAGCCTGGTAGGCTGCAGTCCATGGGGTCACTAAGAGTCGGAAACGACTGAGTGACTTCACTTTCACTTTTCACTTTCATGCATTGGAGAAGAAAATGGCAACCCACTTCAGTGTTCTTGCCTGGAGAATCCCAGGGATGGGGGAGCCTGGTGGGCTACCATCTATGGGGTCACACAGAGTCAGGCATGACTGAAGTGACTTAGCAGCAGCAGCAGCTAGATATACATAAGTCACAGAGACCATAGTCAAAGCTGAAACATTAAGTGAACAGGTGCTTTGTAGTCCAGTATAAGATAGGGGAAGTATTATGTTGAACACATCTTGCCAATATTAGATATTTTTGTAAACAACAATTTTATATGGTTTGACTTAATTTGCAGAGAACCCAGGGATGTTAGAAAAGACATCCCTAAAAAGTGATGGTTAAACTGCGATCTTAAGGGCAGGTAAAAGCTGGCTACGGCGTGAAAAAGGACAATAGAAAAAATTCTCCCCATTTGTGCATACAAAGTAGTTTCTATTTAATTATAATATTCATTTCCTATCCTTAAACTGACTTCTTGACCTGAGATAAAGTCCTCTATCTCACCACTTTATTTTTTAATGAGTAGTTCGTGTGTTTTATGACAAAATATCATCATTTCTTGAGTACACGTCTTTCCTGCTAATGACAGATATCTAGTCATTTACTTTAATTCATTTCAAACACTAAAGCTTTATAAATAGACAAACAGTCCTTAGACTTGTTATTAAGGTGGCTGGATAATCCCAGTATTGACCAGTTTAGTCTTTTTTTCCAGTTTAGTCTTTTATGAATACTTATCTAGGAAGAACTCTCTATTCCATGCAATATTTGGAATATTTCTGAAATAAGAGGTTTCTCTGAAATCAGGACAGACATAAGGAATTAGTTGCTAGAAATGTCTGTACATTAGAAAAGAGAAACAAAGATCCTAAATGAAGGAGACAAGGAAGGGAGGATATCAGATGTTTAGTGGTGAGGTCACCTCTGCTGCAGTTTCAAAGCATGTAGAGAATTTATCATATTAGAATGCTCTTACTAGAGCCAACTAGAAATTCTTAATCTCTGAGCTATTTGATAGTGAAAACTTTGATTAATATTCACAATATCTTATTGTGAGAATGAGATGGAATGAAATCACATAGATAAGTATTGTTGTTGTTCAGTTGCTAAGTCTTGTCCGACTCTTTGCGACCCCTGTAGCCCGCCAGACTCCTCTGTTCATGGGATTTCTCAGGCAAGAATACTGGAGTGGGTTGCCATTTCCTTCTCCAGTGGATCTTCCCCACCCAGGGATCGAACCTGCATCTCCTGGATTAGCAGGCAGATTCTTTACACTGAGCAACCAGGGAGGCCCATGGATAAGCATACATATACACAAAGGCACATACCCCCACAGGCATATTTTAACAGTTATTTAAAACACATATATCTGGCTAATTACAAACAGTTGTTTGGTTAGTTATTGCAGTGGTATACATGATTTCAGCTTTCAGCAGCTTGTGAGAGTTAATTTTTAAACTTTCAGGAACTTTGTGAGCTGGTTGTTAAACACAATTTTTACTTAATGTAGACTCAAAGAACAGTCCAAATCTTACAACTTATGCAAAAAGCTAGAGAGAAGTCTTCCCTGGTGGCTCAATGATAAAGAATCCACTGGCCAATGCAGGAGACATGGGTTCAATCCCTGATCTAGGAGGATCCAGCATGCCTTGGATCTTCTAAGCCCCTGCACCACAACTACTGAGCCTGTGGTCTAGGGCCTAGATGACACAACTACTAAGCCCAGGTGCCCTAAAGCCTGTGCTCCACAACAAGAGAAGCCACTGCAGTAAGAAGCTCATGCATGGCAACTAGAGAGTAGCCCCCACTCCCCACAACTTGAGAAAAGTCCACACAGCAACAGAGACCAAGCACAGCCAAAAATAAATACATAAAATAATAAATTAAAAAAAGCTAAAGGGATACCACTATTGCAACCAGTGCTATTGAAGGTGAAAGGAGTTTCAGTTTAATGATATATGTAAAAATATATATATATGGTAAATAGTTTAACATAGTCTACATATCAGATTTAAGAACCAGAATTTCTTGGGGAAAAAAGTTAGAGGATGAGGATGCAACTGCATTTGTCAAATCATGGTTAAACTGAAACCATGAGATGGCTAGAGATACAAGAGATCAGCGCAAATAACAAGTGCATTGTATAAGAATGAGTTAGCTGTCAATGTTTTCAATGAAGAACACTGTATTTTTAATTTTTATTTGTAAATCATGTGATACACATCCTTTATATCAGCCAAATTTAAATAAACTATGTATGCTGTGCTTATTCACTCAGTCTCACCAACCCAGGGATCGAACCCAGGTCTCCCACATTGCAGGAGGATTCCTTACCAGTTGAGCCACCAGGAAATCCCAGAAATACTGGAGTGGGTAGCCTATCCCTTCTCCAGGTGATCTTCCCAATCCAGGAATCAAACCGGGGTCTCCTGCATTGTAGGCAGATTCTTTACCAGCTGAGTTACCAGGAAAGCCCAAACTATGTATACATTTATACTCTTTTTTTTCCCCTGGAGAGCTAGTTGTTAAAACTTCACTAAGCCAACACTGGTCAGCTGACTAAATTCAGGCCATCTTTTAAACTGAGCCAAAGAATTCTTTCAAACTAAATTTAGTCAGAGATTGAGTCTGATTTTGCCACAGGCTTAGTCATTGAGATTGAGTCTGACAATCACTGCTGTTATCCTCAAGGTAAAACAACCAGAATGAGCAATGCTTTCCAGATCAGATTGATTGGCAAGTTCAGACCAGTGGCTTTTTAGTAGCTTAGAAAAATTTGTGATTTTAGAATTCTAAAATTGTGCTCTAAGCATCCACTATGCATTTTTGTTTTATCATTTTCTTTCCTGCTTGCTTATTTGTGATATTCTAGGGCTTCCGTGGTGGGTCAGAGGTTAAAGCGTCTTCCTGGAATGCAGGAGACCTGGGTTCGATCCCTGGGTCGGGAAGATCCCCTGGAGAAGGAAATGGCAACCCACTCCAGTACTCTTGCCTGGAGAATGCCATGGAGGGAAGAGCCCTGTGGGCTACAGTCCATGGGGTCACAAAGAGTCGGACACGACTGAGGGACTTCACTTTCACTTTCAAGAAGTTTATAAAGCCTTCTTGCTGATCTCCAAAAAAAATGTTTTTCATTTCTTTAAAAATAAAATTGTGATTGCTCTGAAGCAATAGTGATTAGGCAGTTTCTGTTATATAGACGGAGAGATTGAGCTACAAATGATGATTGAATTGAAGACAATATTCATGTGATTCTTTATCTGGGTAAATAGTTATGTGCAGAACTTTGTGTGTGCCAGTATTTTAAGAAGTCTGTAGGTTTAAGAGATGTTTCTACCTACAGGGAGGCTGTAAACACACCCACCCCCAAGGGACTGCCATACTCATTCAAAATAGCATAAGCTATACTTCTAGTGAAATGGTTCTTATTAGGGGTTAAAAAAACTTTGAGAATTTCATGAAAATCTGGTTTCATTACTGTTTCCCAGTAGGAAATAAAGGTTACCTTTTGTAAAAAGAAGGGGAAAAATAGATGACTCACTCTCTACTTTCTTTTTTTTTGGGGGGGGGGGGTTAAATATGAATTTATTTATTTTAATTGGAGGTTAATTACTTTACAATATTGTATTGGTTCCTTAAGAAATTCTGAATATCTTTTGTGTGTGGTCAGTACATTTAAATAAAGCTCACATTTAAAGAAAATTTAGGCTCTGAAAAATTAAGTGCAAGTTTACCAAAGCTTTAATCTACATGTAATTTGACTACATACTCTGTGTGTGTGGGCAGGGGGAGATTGGCAATCTGGAGGTATTTGCATGTTTTCAGTTCAGTTCAGTCACTCAGTCGTGTCTGACTCTTTGCGACCCCATGAATCACAGCACGCCAGGCCTCCCTGTCCATCACCAACTCCTGGAGTTCACTCAGACTCACGTCCATTGAGTCAGTGATGCCATCCAGCCATCTCATCCTCTGTTGTCCCCTTCTCCTGTCCCCAATCCCTCCCAGCATCAGAGTCTTTTCCAATGAGTCAACTCTTCGCATGAGGTGGCCAAAGTACTGGAGTTTCAGCTTTAGCATCATTCCTTCCAAAGATATCCCAGGGCTGCATGTTTTAGTGCTTTTCAAATCTGTACTTTTCTTGTGCTATGCTCTCTACCACGAATGTGTTTCATTCATTCATTCAACAAATATACATTCAGTGGCTCCAATGTGTCTGTATTATGCTAGGATATAGCATTAGTTCTCTTGGAGCTTACATTATATACAGACAATAAACAAATGAATGTTCAGTTCAGTTGCTCAGTCGTGTCCGATTCCTTGCGACCCCATGAATCGCAGCACGCCAGGCCTGCCTGTCCACCACCAACTCCCGAAGTTCACTTAGACTCACGTCCATCGAGTCAGTGATGCCATCCAGCCATCTCATCCTCGGTTGTCCCCTTTTCCTCCTGCCCCCAATCCCTCCCAGCATCAGAGTCTTTTCCAATGAGTCAACTCTTCGCATGAGGTGGCCAAAGTACTGGAGTTTCAGCTTTAGCATCATTCCTTCCGAGGAAAACCCAGGGCTGATCTCCTTCAGAATGGACTGGTTGACTCTCCTTGCAGTCCAAGGGACTCTCAAGAGTCTCCTCCAACACCACAGTGCAAAAGCATCAATTCTTCAACGTTCAGCCTTCTTCACAGTCCAACTCCCAAATCCATACATGACCACAGGAAAAACCATAGCCGTGACTAGATGGACCTTAGTCGGCAAAGTAATGTCTCTGCTTTTGAATATGCTATCTAGGTTGATCATAACTTTTCTTCCAAGGAGTAAGCGTCTTTTAATTTCATGGCTGCAGTCACCATCTGCAGTGATTTTGGAGGCCCAAAAAATAAACTCTGACACTGTTTCCACTGTTTCTCTATCTATTTCCCATGGAGTGATGGGACCGGATGCCATGATCTTCGTTTTCTGAATGTTGAGCTTTAAGCCGACTTTTTCACTCTCCTCTTTTACTTTCATTAAGAGGCTTTTTAGTTCCTCTTCACTTTCTGCCATAGGGTTGTGTCATCTGCATATCTGAGGTTATTGATATTTCTCCCGGCAATCTTGATTCCAGCTTGTGTTTCTTCCAGTCCAGCGTTTCTCATGATGTACTCTGCATAGAAGTTAAATAAGCAGGGTGCCAATATACAGCCTTGAAGTACTCCTTTTCCTATTTGGACCCAGTCTGTTGTTCCATGTCCAGTTCTAACTGTTGCTTCCTGGCCTGCATACAGATTTCTCAAGAGGCAGGTCAGGTGATCTGGTATTCCCATCTCTTTCAGAATTTTCCACAGTTTCTTGTGATCCACACAGTCAAAGGCTTTGGCATAGTCAATAAAGCAAAAATAGATGTTTTTCTGGAACTCTCTTGCTTTTTCATAAACAATAATTAAAGTCTTTTAGAAAAACTCTAGAGGAAATAAACAAGTAATTGAGGGTGGCTAACTTGAGAAAGAATGGGTAGGGAAGGTGCCTATAAGAAGGTGCCATTTCAACTGAGACTTCAAGAATGAGAATGAGGATATTCTAGGCAAAGAAATTGTCAGATAACAAACTCTTGAGCTGGAAAAAGGTATCAAGGAACACAAATGAAGTTTATGGAGATAGCTAGAGTATAGGCAGCTGGTATAGAGAGTATTGAGAAATGAGTTCAAAGAGGTTAAGTTTAACGGCAGACTGAATAAAGCTTTGTAAGCATATATGATGGAAAGCCACTTAAGGGTTTGAAAAAGAAGGATGGCACATTTTGAGTTTCATTTAAAGACATCACTCTAACTGCTGGGTAGTATGTGATGGTCTGGAGTAAGAGGACCAGTTAGTAGCCTGTGGCAACAATACAGGCTACTGATACAGAGTAATTCTGGCCTCATGAGCTGAGAAATATTCCTGTCTTTATTTTCAGAAGGAATTTGCACTATTTGTATTATTTCTTCCTTAAACATCTGATGTAATTTATCAAAGAAACAAAGTGGGGTATAGTTTCTTTATTGAAAGGTACTAAATTAGAAATCCAATTCCTTTCATGTATATAGTAATATTCAGATTTTCTCTTTCTTCTTGGGTCAGATTTGGTAATTTGTATCTTTTAGGGAGTTTGTTCATTACATCTAAGTTGAAATTATTGGTATGTATTTGTTCCCAATATACTTATATTTTCTTTTTAATATTGGTAAGATCTCTATTGAATCTATGCATTTATTTCTGATATTGGGAATTTGTGATCTTTCTCCTTTTCAATATCAGTGTGACTAGATGTTTATCACTTTTATTAATCTTCTCAAAGAAATTTGGTTTCATTCCTGTTCCCCATTGTTTGTCTGAATTTCTACTTCATTTCTTTGTCCCTTGTTGTTATTATTTTCTTCCTTCTACCTACTTTGGGCTTAATATGTTCTTCTTTTCTAGCTTCTTAAGATGGAAGCTCTGATTGTTGATTTTAAAGTTTTATTGTTTTCTAATGTATGCATTCAATGTTAGAAATTTCCTTCTAGGCACTGCTTTAGCTGCATCCCACAAATAGTATGTTCTCATTTTCATTCAGTTCAAATGTTTTCTGATTTCCCTTGTGATATCTTCTTTGACATATGGTTGTTTAGAAGTGTGTTTTGCTTGTTTCCAAATATTTGAAGATTTTTCAAATAATTTTTATTGACTTTTAATTTAATATTTTTGTGAAAAGAAAACATATTCTGTATTGCTTCAATACTTTAGAAGTTATATAGACCAGTTTCCGGACCTAGAATATTGTTGAATGTGTCATGTGCCTTTGAAAGGAATGTATATGGTGCTACCAATAGTGCAGTGGTCTATAAATATCAGCAAGGTCAAGTTGTTTGATAGCATTCAGGTTTTTTATATCCTTACCAATTTCCTTCTACTTGTTTAAGACCAGCTTTTGAGAGAGCAGGTCTTCTCTGGTGGCTCAGATGGTGAAGAATCGGCCTGCCATGCAGAAGACCTGGGTTTGATCCCTGGGTTGGAAAGTTCCCCTGGAGAAGGAAATGGCAACTCACTCCAGTATTCTTGCCTGGAGAATTTCACAGACTGAGGAGCTTGGTGAGCTACAGTTCATGGGGTCACAAAGAGTTGGACATAACTGAGTGACTAACACACACATTGAGATCTCCAACAAACACTGTAGTCTCATTCAACTCTCATTTAAGTTCTGTGATGTTTCCTTTAATTAAAAGCATAAACTTTTATGATTGTTATGTCTTCCTGATAAATCTATTGTTTTATCATTACATATGACTTTATATGTTACCTCATTATCACTGGTAACATTTCTAATTCTGAAGTTTACTTTGTCTGATATTAATATAGCTACTCAAACTTTCTTATGATTAGTGTTTGCATGGTATATCTCTTTCCATTTTTTTACTTTTAATCCGGGTGGGCATATTTAAGGTTTTTCTCATACAGGGAACACAGTGGTTGAATCTGCCTTTTTTATTAGTTTGACAAAGTTTTCTTTTTAATTGTTGTATTCAGACTATTTATATTTGAGATAATTATCTGCATAGTTAGGTTTAAATTTATGATATCAATATTTGTGTCTATTTATCCTATCTGTTCATTTCCTTTCATCCTCTCTTTTTCTACTTTCTTTTGGATTGAAAGTTTTGCATTTGTTTTGTTTTTGTTGTTTGCTTTTTGCTTTGCTTTGTTTTAGAATAGGTTTTTTTTTCCTTCTTTGTCAGATTATTAGTTTTATTTTTGTTTCTCTTTTTAGTTCTAGATCTAGGGTTTGGAATATACATCTTTAACTTTTCACAGTTTACTTTCATGTATATTGTAAGAACCTTGCAACATCCCACCCCAAAAAACTTTATGCATTGTTTTCATACATTTTACTTCATTACTGTTATCCAACTCACACTGCATTGTTATCTTTAATTCTTTAAATATTCATTGACTTTTAAAAGATAATGACAAGGAGTTTTAAAATTTCCAACATTCTTTGCCCCTTTGTGTGCGTGTGTGCTAAGTCACTTCAGTCGTGTTCGACTCTTTGCAACCCCATGGACTGTAACCTGCCAGGCTCCTCTGTCCATGAGATTCTCCAGGCAAGAATACTGGAGTGGGTTGCCATGCAGATCTGAGTTTCCACTGATGTTATTTTTCTTCAACCTGAAGAACATTTCATAGAGTACAAGTTTTTTACTGTTGATTTTTTTCAGCTTGTGTTTGTCTGTAAAAACAGTGTAGATTGATTTCTTTCAGCATTGTTTCTGATGGAGATTCAGTGTTTATTTTTATCTTCTTTTATCTGTAATGTTTATTTTTTGACCGCTTTTTTTTTTTTTTTTTTTTTGGCCTTGCTGTGCCACTTGCAGGATCTTAGCTCCCCTGCTAGGGATTAAACCCAGGCCCCCTGTAGTGGAAGCACAGAGTCCTAGTCATAGGGTTGCTAAAGAATTCCCTTGACTGCAAATATTTTCATTTTATTGCTGGTTCAGCTATTTGGTTATGATGTGCCTTGATGTGGTTTAATTTTGTATGTTTTTCCTGCCTGTGCTAGAATGAACTACTCATATTTGTAGGTTCATACTCTTCATCAAATTTGGAAAATATTTGGCCACTATTTCTTAAAATAATTTTCTGTGCTCTTGCTCTTTCTGAAAACTGTGGCCATACATTTGCTTTATCTCTTGATATTATCCCATAGATCATTAACATTCTGCATTTTACAATCATTTTATTCTGTGCTTTGGTTTATGTAATTTCTACAACAACATCTTCATGTTCAATGATATTTTCCTCTGAAGTATTTAATATACTCTTATGGCTGCCCACTCCAGTATTCTTGCCTGGAGAATTCTATGGGGAGAGGAGCCTGACAGGCTACAGAATCCATGGGGTTGCAAAAAGTTGAACATGACTGAAATAACTTTCACTTTCACTTACAACTATCCAGTGAACATTTCATTATAGCTATTTTATTTTTTAGCTCTTGGAGTTCGATTTAATTCATTTTTAGAGACCTGATCTCTTCTCATTATGTGTATGTTATTCTTTGGATTATTTAACATACTTAAAATAGCTGTTTCAAAACATTTGTAAGCTAATTCCGTTTATGTTATTTCTGAGTCTAATTTTCTGGCTAACATTTCCCCTGATTCTTTGTAGGCCTATTAATTTTTGATTGGCTGAGGGATATTGTGAAAATTACCTATTGAATGTTTACATTTTATTGTCTTTGTTTAATGAAAAACTTGTTTTGGCAGGCATTTATTTTACTTGTGGATCAGCTTGATCATTTTAAGGTTTTTTTTCTTTTTTTCAAATAACTTCATTAAGTGGGATCTAGAGTAGTTTTAAGCCTAGGACTATTTTAGCTCTGTAACTATGGTGTGCTCCTAACCAACAGGAGGTCCAGAGATGAAGCTACTGAAGGGCCTGGTCGATGGCAGGAGCAGTGGTTCCCCCTCCACCTCGGAGTTCAGAGGGGCCATCAATTCGATCTGGGATGGTCAGAGAAGACCTTGCTGGGCAGGGGATATTTGATCTGTCCCAGGATGGGGGCTAGAATTCAAACAGGCTGAGAAGACAGTAGAGCATTTTCTCAGCAGGGAAGATTCCAGAAGCACTCAAGGCAGAGACTGTTCCTGTGACACTGGTCCAGCTGGGCCAGGCTGCTTAAAGTGGAAATAAAGCAAAAACGCAGCAACGAGGGCCAATTCTGCCACTCCTCAGTGACGAAAAATGGGCCATACCTAGTTTGGAGAAGTTTCATGCTACTTCAAGATCTGCCTGGATCTACATGGTGGCTTCACGAGGCTTTACTGGGTAAATCTGAGCAATGCAGAGCCACCCAGCCTGTTATCTGAATTGGAGTCACATTCCAGGGCTAATGGGAAACACATAATGTACCATTTCTGGTCCAGCTTTTTGTAAAGCAATAAATTGCTTTGAAAATACAGTACTTATGCAAATGTGGTATTACTATCAGTTACCACATTTGCATAGCCATCTGCTACATTTTTAGAGCTAAGCTCAGAAATCTTTCCACTCTAAGACTCTAGATACGGCTTTGTGATACCTATCAGATTATATACCAAAAAGCTCTGAGGATGGCTAGAAATCCATCCTATGACCATTGAAACAAAAACCATTTGGCCATAATGATTATTATTAGATTTTCACTTAATTAATGTAGTCTTCAGCTTAGGTTTTGCATACCAATTCTACCCACCCGTGTGGTGAATATGCACTGTTATGGCCAGGGAATTTCCTCTGGCTCTTACCATGCACTCAGAGCCAAGCTTGGTGGAACAGAGTTTCACTCACTCTTTCGTTCTTTCGTTCATTCAACCAAGCAGCCACAGATATTTACTACTTGTTTTGTGCCAGAACCAGCTCTAAGAGCTGGAAATACAGATTTGAAAATGATACCAAAAAAAAAAAAAAAAAATATCCCTGTCTTCATAGATCTTACATTCTAGTGGAGAAAGTAGAAACCAATTGATCTGAAATATTAATATAAAGTCAGGTAGTGATAGTGTATGAAAAAAAAAATAAAGCAGGACAGAGGGACAGTGAGTGACTGGAGTGGTACTGCAGATAGACTCAGCATGGAAGCCCTTTCTGATGAAATGACATTTAAGCAGAGATCTAAAGAGAGTGAGGAAGTGAGCCATGTGTATGTCAGAGAAAGTACTCTAGGCAGAGGTAGTGCAAAGTGAAAAGTATCTGATGGAGAAGCTAGCTTGGCACATTCAAAAAAGAGTAAAGAGAACAGTGTGTCTGGAACATAGTGAGCAAGGAGGAAAACGGTGGGAGACCAAGTCAGAAAAGCAGGCATATGAACTAATCATATACACTAGGGTAAGAAGTTGCCTTACTCTCAGTGCTAGAAGACACTAAAAGGTTTGAGTAATGGAGGAAAATGTTACATTGGAGGCTCTTGATTTCACTTTTGGAATAGGGTGTTTTTAAAAGTTCCTCAGGTGATTCTAATATGCATTATCCCTGCTGCTGCTGCTGCTGCTGCTAAGTCGAGTCAGTTGTGTCCGAGTCTGTGCGATCCTATAGATGGCAGCCCAACAGGCTCCTCTGTCCCTGGGATTCTCCAGGCAAGAGTACTGGAGTGGGTTGCCGTTGCCTTCTCCGACATTATTGCTACTTAGCAGGATTACTAGGCCTGCATTTTTGAGAACAGATTTTGGGCAGAGGAAGCAAGGGTGGAAGCAGGAACACTAGTCTGGAAGCCGTGGTAACAAGCTGGGCCAAGTTGAAGCTGCCTTGGATTAGAGTGCTCTGAGAACAACAGGAGCCAATGAGTTGGCTTTGAGTGTCCCTGTCAGCGTCTTGGCTGCAGCTACAAGATGGGGCAGTAGCTAGTGTTTTGTCACTTCAGCCTTTCTTTCTTTATTGTAGCTGGACTAGAGAATTATGGTAGAGAACTATGCCTAACAGATAAGGGGGACTTAGGAAGTCTTGGGTAAACATTTCAGGGATCTCATCATAAAGTCCTTCTCGAATCCAACAACAGAAATCTAGCAACTGAGCTTCTTTTTTCCTGTGGCTTTGCCCCTCACTGCCCCCCCCCACCCCCCATCCCAACCCAGATTAAAACCTTATGATTGAACACTGGTCTGCCTGATATCTGGTTACCCAGTCTCTCCAGGTAAGAGTAACTCTCCATTCTCCCCTACCCTACCTCTAAAGTCAAACTGTATAATTTTAATAATGAGCACTATTTTTTGAGCACTCACTCTGGGCTAGGCACTGCTCTAAGCAACTTAAACCAACAAATTCAGTCCTCACCATAACCCTAGACAGTGACTGCTGTAATTACACCTGTTCAATGTATGTGATGTAACCGAGAATCAGAATTAAGAATCTTGCCCAAAGTCATACTCTAAGTCCCAAGGCCAGGATTTAAACTAGGTCTGTATGACTCCAAAGACTGTGTGCTTTTACTCACTTAGCTACCTCCTGTTCTAGAAGCCAGCTTCAGACAAGATCTGGACCCTGCTGACAAACACCTCCATCTTCCTGCCTCCCTGGATCTCTGCCTCCTCCTGCCCTTCCACATGGGTGTTCTTCCTCTGTTTCCACCACCCTGAACTCCAAGTACGTTTGATGTGCTCAGGTGGCTGTTTTCCGGCTTCAAAGAAGTGGCTGTCTCAGGTTTCCAGGTCCCTGCCCTCGGAGCGGGGCTGAGTGTGACTATATCTCCAGGAAGCTTGCCTTCTTCCAGAACATGCAAGTTTGAGTGTGTAGCAGCTGGACATCCTCATTTCTTAGGGCGCCCTCTCCTCCCGCCCTCTGGGAGTGTCATTTACTCTTACTTCTGCAGAGCCAGCAGCCCCATTTGGAAGGGATAGTACCTCTTCCTTTTACTAGGGCTCTCATTTGCACCCTGGAGAACGTGAACTTCTAAAGCCCTTGGTGAATGCAAAAGTCCATCAGCACTGGCAATCTTTCAGCATCTCTGACAAATGGAAGCAACTTTATATAAAAACATAGATATATGTTCTTGCACAGGCCTGTGAAAATACATTTTTACGTATTACCAATGTGTTACACATTGGTTGAGCTATCTGCAACTGATAACATGTATTTGAAGAGGAAGCGTCCCTGGAGTTCCCCAGGTGCTAAGGTGTGAACAATGGTCTTGGGTGGCTCTGGACTGGCTGAATGTGTGAGTGTAGAGAACCCTGGAGTATGCAGGCCGAGCACCACCAAATGATTTATTAAGAATCACCCTAGAGACATTTTAAATTGTTAATAAAAGTATGAGCAAAGAAAGGTGTTTGTAATATAAACTATTAAGAACAGTGGGGGAGGACCTAATTTGTATCTGATATGCTGCATTAAAAATGCAATCTATAAATGAATTTTGTAAAGTCAGAGTTTATTGCAACTGACTATAAATATATAAAGAAGTAATTCATCTTCTAGTGTAAAAAAGTAAAGAAGGGGTGCTCAGGTGTAGGGGTCATTGTGAAGCTTGCTCAAAAAGCTGCTTTTTGCATTTTGTAAAGAAATAACGGCCAGTTAATTTTCTAATACTTTCTACATTTTCAGTCGAAAATACATCTATGTGTCATAAAAGCCTCTTGTGTCAAGTGGAGTCTATCACTGCTAAGGGTATGGAAGTGACACTGAAGGAGCCAAGTCTGGCCTTCACTGTGTATGTGTGCTAAGTCACCCCGTCATGTCTGATTCTTTGTAACCCCATGGACAGTAGCCCACAAGGCTTCTCCATCCATGGGATTTTCCAGACAAGAATAATGGAGTGGGTTGCCATTTCCTTCTCCAGGGGATCTTCCCAACCCAGGGATCGAGCCCAGGTCTACTGCACTGCAGGCAAACTCTTCACCATCTGAGCTACCAGGGGAGCCCTGGCCTTCACTGGCTCCAACTAAAGGAAGCAGGACGTATGGGCGTGGCTTCAAGGCACAGAGCTTCTGATGTTCCCTCCTGTGGTCAAGGGAACTAAATATATCGGGTAACGGGTTTTCCCTCTCATATTCTTCCCTGAAAACAATCTCCAAGTCAGCACTTGGCAGACCTAAACCTGTAGCTACGTCACATGTCATCATTTTGTCTCTGGCTGTTTTCTCCCTTTCTCTTATCTCAAGACTCTTTTTCATCATATACACTGGCACTAGGGATCCTGATCAATAATTTCCCCTGCTTTCCTCCATGTCGCTTCTTCCACACCCAAACCTGTAGTTGCTGTGGGCTTGCAAATACAAATCCCCTTTAGAATTGACCTGAAATAAAGCTGAAAAGAGCTAGCTTCCAATGAAAATGACATTTCTAGGAGCCAGAGAAGGAAGACAGTGCATCACTGGCTACTCTGGGAGGTGGATTAGCATGGTATTTTAATAGGTTTGAGAATCAGGCAGACTGGGGTTCTTGTAGGAACTGTACTTAAAATAGCCAGTGTACTCTGTACAATTATAGAGATGAAGTTCGATGGTGCATATGAAGTGTTCAGTACAGTCTCTAGAAACAGTGATGATCGTGATTATGATTCTGCAACAGGCCAACAAGGGCAGTCCCAGGAAGACTTTGCAGCACTGAACACCTACTGTATGATATATAATTCACACACTGTTGTCAAGTTCCTCACAGACTACCAGGGAGCAGTCACAGACTTGAGCCTTAAAGGATGAATAGTTATCTCATATACTCTGTGGAAGATCAAGGGATGGACATCATGATTAAAGAGTGCATAAAAAGTTCTAGACTACATCATTTATCATGGTCATAGGCCCCCCAGTGTCTGGCACATAGCCATTGTACAATCAGCATTTGTGGAATGAGGGAAGCCAAGTGGTGGGGCTTCATGAGTGGATGGAAGGGAATTGCAGGGTGTTAATCGTTACTTTGGGTTAATCTGGGATTCCTTGGTGGCTCAGAGGTTAAAGCGTCTGCCTGCAATGTGGGAGACCTGGGTTCGATCCCTGGGTCAGGAAGATCCCTGGAGAAGTAAATGGCAACCCACTCCAGTATTCTTGCCTGGAGAATCCCATGGACGGAGGAGCCTGGTAGGTTGCAGTCCGTGGGGTCGCAAAGAGTCAGACACGACTGAGCGACTTCACTTCACTTGGGTTAATCAGTAGAGTGATGAGAGGGAAGTATTTCCTTCCCATCTAACCTTGCATCCTCGTGCACACAGCTTCCTCTCCTCTGTCCAGCATTTGCGCCCTCTGGCCTTCCCCAACCAGGGCGTTCCCAAGATATATCCACCTCTCAAGTGGCTTTGTTCACTTTGATGCTCTTCAGGATTCTTCTTTTAAGAAATATAGTAGTATGAATAACAGTCATCAATGGCTTAAATATCACCTTTGTTTCTCAAAGGTCCTGGGCAATATTTTGGGAGGCTCCATCACACGTTCTGAGGTCAAGGCTGTGTCCATATGCTTAAGCATTTCCTGTTTAAGAACAATGTCATGGAACTCAAATAACCAGGTCTCTTTTCTCTACTAAATGCCAAATCATGACATTTGTCTGCATTGTTGGTTGCCTCTCTTGTTAGCAGTGCAGGCCTTTGAAATCAGCCTAGAGGAATTGTCTAGCACTCACCATGTTCATTTCACAAACAAACTGAGACTCAAAGAGGAAAAATCTATCTGCCCAAAGTCATATATCAAGTTATTTCAGGACAGGAGATAGTATCCTCATATTTCCCTGTCCTTTTTTATTTTTATTTTTTGTGGTTCTTAGATCATGTAATTGGCGCTACTAATGTTTGTTTCATTCTTCTCATTAATTTCATAACTCTTCTTGTGACCCAATTCTCATCTCCACTGTGGGACCCTAACCAGGGAATTTCATCCATACTAAAAATGTTACTGATGCTACCTGACACTTAGCTCTCCTGTCTGAGAATCTTAACAGCCCCCAAAGCTTTGCTACAGGGGATGTGGACAATTATTTAAGATCCCCTAGTTGCCACGAGAGTCCTAGAATGTGCTTCTCTAGAGACACTGAGTTACAGTTATCACATTCCACATAACTGGGCTCAAATTTTAAATGTGAAACTTAATCTCGAAATGACCCGAGGCAAGTTAATTAACTTCTCTGTGCCTCAGTTTCCTTATCTTTAAAATGGGGATGATGAAAATTTATTCACAGAATTGTCCTCAGAATTTCAGAATTAAGTATAATAATGCATGTAATGAGCTTAAAATATGGAGAGAAATCCTCACCTATACCTGACAGAGATCATTTAGATGACGAGATTTGGATCTTTTAGCTGATGAGATTTAAATGAGATTTTGGATTTTGAGTTCATGCTATAATGAGATAAGACTCCTGGGAACATTGTGAATTTATTTTGTACTTAGAAGGGAAGTGAGTCATTGGAGGCCAGAGGGCAGACTGTGGTAAACAAAATTCTAAAAATCATCCTGAGTGTTCCTGTCTCCTGGTATATAATCTTTTCCCTTACATGTGAGCAGAAACCATGAATATGATGGATGTCACATCTGTGTCAGTTTATGTTGCATGGTGAAGATGAAGGGACTTCACAGATGTAATAAGATCCCTAATTAGTTTTACTGTGACTTACTCAAAAGAAAGATTATTTTAGGTAGGTCTGAGATATTCAAGTGAGCCTTTTATAAGAGAGAATGGAGATCAGTTATAGAAGTCTCTCTCCTGCTGACCTTGAGCAAGTTTCAAGGTAATGAATGCTTCCAACAACTTCATATTATGCTTGGAAAAAGACTCCAAGCCTCAGACAGGACCACAGCCCTGGTGACACCCTTACAGTAGTCTGTGAGACTTTGAGCAAAGATTCCAGTTAAGCCATTTCTATATTCAACTCACAGAACTGTGAGATAATAGAAGCATATTGATTTTAAACCACTGTGTCTGAGGTACTTTGTTATGTACAGAAGCTGTTCAGTAAATGACACTTTCCTTCTACCACTTATTTGGATATCTGAGCACTTCACATGTATGAACTCTGGACTCCACGTCATGGGTTTCTTCCTCTTGCCTCCTATGCTTCCCATCAGACCTCACCTCCCATGACTTTTCTTAAATGTCCCTGGTGTCCATACATCCAGCTTTACCCTGGCTGAACTCTACCTGGAGGCCACAGCATTCCCCTAGAATCTCTGTCCCTGTGGCCACAATTACTCTAGGGGCTGGTGCAACTTATCCTCAAAATGCTCTTCTCTACATTTGCTGATTCTTACTTTGGTGGAATGTGACGTCAAGTGGGCCTTAGAAAGCATCACTACGAACAAAGCTAGTGGAGGTGATGGAATTCAGGTTGAGCTATTTCAAATCCTGAAAGATGATGCTGTGAAAGTGCTACACTCAATATGCCAGCAAATATGGAAAACTCAGCAGTGGCCACAGGACTGGAGAAGGTCAGCTTTCATTCCAATCCCTAAGAAAGGCAATGCCAAGGAATACTCAAACTACTGCACAATTGCACTCATCTCACATGCTAGCAGAGTAATGCTCAAAATTCTCCAATCTGGGCTTCAACAATACGTGAATTGTGAACTTCCAGATGTTCAAGCTGGTTTTAGAAAAGGCAGAGGAACCAGAGATCAAATTGCCAACATCCACTGGATCATCGAAAAAGCAAGAGAGTTCCAGAAAAACATCTGTTTCTGCTTTGTTGAAGCAGAAGCCTTTGACTGTGTGGATCACAATCAACTGTGGAAAATTCTGAAAGAGATGGGAATAGCAGACCACCTGACCTGCCTCTTGAGAAGCCTGTATGCAGGTCAGGAAGCAACAGTTAGAACTGGACATGGAACAACAGACTGGTTCCAAATAGGAAAAGGAGTATGTCAAGGCTGTATATTGTCACCCTGCTTATTTAACTTCTATGCAGAGTACATCATGAGAAACGCTGGGCTGGAAAAAGCACAAGCTGGAATCAAGATTGCCGGGAGAAATATCAATAGCCTCAGATATGCAGATGACACCACCCTTATGGCAGAAAGTGAAGAGGAACTAAAGAGCCTCTTGATGAAAGTGAAAGAGGAGAGTGGAAAAGTTGGCTTAAAGCTCAACATTCAGAAAACAAAGATCAAGGCATCCGGTCCCAACACTTCATAGCAGATAGATGGGGAAACGATGGAAACAATGACAGACTTTATTTTGGGGTGGCTCCAAAATCACTGTAGATGGTGACTGCAGCCATGAAATTAAAAGATGCTTGCTCCTTGGAAGGAAAGCTATGATCAATCTAGACAGCATATTAAAAAACAGAGACATTATTTTACCAACAAAGGTCCGTCTAGTCAAATCTATGTTTTCTCCAGTAGTCATGTATGGATGTGAGAGTTTGACCATAAACAAGGCTGAGCACTGAAGAATTGATATTTTTGAGCTGCGGTGTTGGAGAAAACTCCTGAGAGTGCCTTGGAGTACAAGGAAATCACATCAGTCAATCCTAAAGGGAATCACTCCTGAATATTCATTGGAAGGACTGATGCTAAAGCTGAAGCTCCAATACTTTGGCCACTTGATGCGAAGAACTGACTCATTAGAAAAGACCCTGATGCTGGGAAGGATTGAAGGCAGGAGGAGAAGGGGACATCAGAGGATGAGGTGGTTGGATGGCATCACCATCTTAAAGGACATCAGTTTGAGCAAGCTCTGGGAGATGGTAAAGCACAAGGAAGCCTGGCAGGTTGCAGTCCATGGGGTTGCAAAGAATCAGACACAGTTAAGCAACTGAACATCAACAACAACATTTGGGCAAGTCCTGTTGTTCCTCTGTGAATTTCAATTTTGCCATCAATAAAATAGGGGGAATAAAGGGGACTATTATGTCAAAAGACCTTCAAGAACAATTCCAGCTCTGCCGTTC